>NC_092739.1:2932500-3047500 GCF_047496795.1 Chiloscyllium punctatum
ATGGGTAATTCAGAGGTACGGGCTGTGACTCAAAGGCAGTGTTTAACATCCTACCACAGCCGATGTCAGAGCTTAAATTCGAATGACAAAAATTGGAATAAAACCTAATTTCACTCATGGAAACCAGAAGCCGTTAAGATTTATTTTTATTACTTTACTGACAGTCTTTGTTAAAGAAACTTAACATTATTACCCAATCTGAGCTCAGTGTAACTTCAGACTCACAGCAACATTGTTGGCTCCATTTTGTCTTGACAAATGGCCGCGTGGTCAAGGACAATTAGTGATGGACAACAAATGCTGCCCTTGCCCGTGATGCGGGCATCCCGTGAAACAACAATAAAGGTGAAATAAATCAAAGAATGGTGGGTTCTAGAGATCGAAAATAAAATTCTCCAGAGTCTGAAAGTGTGAGAGAATCTCACAGGTATGGCAGCCTCTGTCAGGAGAAATGCAGGTAATGTTTTGACCCTGCTTAATAACTGAAAGCAAACTGGGAAATAATATTATTTATACAGGTATCATGGATGGTTCAGTTGGAGAGAGAGGTGGGAGCTGGGTTTAAATTGAATGGATGGTAAAATGGCCAGAAAAAGAGAGGAAAAGAAATGAAAAGTGAGCAAAGAGATTGCTGATGACGAACTGAAAGGAAAAAAAAGGCAAGTTGTTCTCACATTTCCCCATTTCCCATATTCCTGAATATCGTGTCCATTTAGTTATGTCCCTGTTTAAAGTGAATTAAGTTCCCTTATCTCTCTTCTCTGAGTGTGATGATCGAATCCATTAGCAATACTGGTGCTGCCCTTATAGTTGCTGAGATATAGAGGAAGTTAATGCTACATTGTCAACTGTTTCTTTGGAGAGAGAACCTCTTAGTGTGGGAGTGTGCAGAGATGCAAAGGCTTTCTCAGCCACGAAGATAAACTCAGGAGTGGAAATAGTTTTCAACACTGAGCGCGTGCACGTTCCATGTGGGGAATTGACTTGTTCCTGTCATTGGAAAATCAGTGGAGTTACTATGAATGCTTATCTCGGGTTTGTATTGTCAGCTGCTGGGTCTGGTGACCCCACTCTATACACTGCATTTACAGAGTGTCTGGGTCCATGGTAAACAAATGGAGATGAGGCTCCACGGAAGGAAAGCTCTATAAATAGGGAGGTGTAGGACAGTACATTATCTTCACTGGGATTTCCCGGGACATTTGTCTAAGCTGGACCAGGTGTCAAGTATGAAACCAGTTTGTTTCAAAATTGAGGTGGTCACGGAACTGTGTCCCCTCCTTCAATATACTGTGTAGCCTCACACCAGTGACAGGACTGTGTTAATGCTCACCATAAATTAAACTGGATTAATTCTGGAACTTTCAAGACAGGGGTGAATAACATATCCATCATCACCGGAGTGCAGTCCTCCGATATATTCACTGGCTGACAGGACCCATCTGTCCGCTGAGAGTAATATATTGTGTCCATCTCCCTGAGGAAGATACAGAAAGAAACTTCCAAAAATATAAGGGAACAGAGTGACTGGTGAAAATGAGGAACAGCAGGAAATTAGAATTAATAAAAGGTATGTCTTTCAAAATCTCATTGAATTTAAGGTTGGTATATTGCTGCATCCGATGAGCTATATCCCAGAGTATTGAGGAGGTGGCAGTAGAGCGAGTGAAAGAATTACTGATTATTCTTCAAAGCTGGTTAGATTCTGGAAAGGATCCTCCAGATTGGAAAGCAGCTTTGTAAACCTAAATATTTAAAACAGGACGGAGAGAGCAAACAGCAAACTAAACAGTGGTTAGCTTGATATAAGCTGTGAGAAAAACATTGGAACCTTTTGTGAGGAATGTGACAACTAGACACTTGGAAAATAATGACATGATTTGGTAGAGTCAATCTAGAGTCAGGAAGGGGAAATGATCTTGATCTTTGATAAACCTGCTGGATATTGTGGAGATTGTCTGTTGTGACATCGACAATTGAGAACCAGTGGGAATGAAGTATTTGAATTTTCCGCAGACGTTTGACATGGTTGAATACAGATGAGTGGGGAGTCCATGGGTAGGTAGGGGTGGAATACACCGAATGTATTAAAAGTTGGATAATCGAGAGAATGAAGAGAGTAGTATAATTATCAGGAGTGAAGGATTAGTGTTTGTGCAATAGCTCTTCGCAAGATATAAAATATTTCAGATATGAACAACAAATATCATCATTCACATTTATGTTCATTAAATAGTGAGAGGTTGGGAAGTGCTGTTGTTGAAACAGACCTGGATGTGTTTGGTCATAAGTCACAAACAGAATTTTTACACAGCAGGTAGTAAATTATATGTGGCTCTTCATGCAAAATAATTAAAGTACCAGAGTAAATGTATCTTTCCAAATGATAGTGTTTTGTTGAGAGACTGTTAGGGGTATTGTGTACAGGTTGAATCAGCTTTATAAATAATGATCTTGTCAGCGATTCAGTCCAAAGGGGTTTCACCAGACTAAACCCTGGCATGATGCTACCATGAGGAGAAAGTGAAGAACTTTGTGCTTAATAAAGTATGTTAAGGTGTTTGTGAGTTTATATTAAAAATAATGCTGAAGCACATTGAGTGTTGAAGATACAAAATTGCCTTATTAGATCAATTAAAGGAATACCCAGGCAAATTCACATTTCCTATGTATTGGAGTGTAAATATATCAACTGTAAATATATTGCTCGTGCCTGTTCTAGTCGAGGAGAAATCTGCACGGTAACAGCATGTAGATTGTGGTTTTTGAGGGTGGTGGTGGTGGGCGGATCAGCTGGTAACAGTATTACAAACGGACAACGCAGCAGAATCATCTAGCCTGCGATAAGAAAACATGCATCATTCTCCCTCACTACTAAATTCACGAGAGCAATGGGTGATGGGAGATGTGATCAATAACTAGCGGTGCCAATATTCAATCCAATCCAGTAGTTTTTATGAACTGAAGGAACCATACTGAAAGGGGTTAAATGGAGCTGTTTGTTCAGTGACTGTGATTGATGCCAGTCTCCATGGATCCTGGTTGTGTCACTGGATGTTTTCCGTCTCCTATTAGTAAGGGGCCTCTTGCAATGGTTTATGCCATTGTAGCAGCAGATGCATCAACTCCAACGCTCAAAGGGACACAGCTGCAGAGACACAAAAAGGAGATTGAAACATCTGACAATAGTCTGGAATGATCCAGAAATGGATCAGAATCTGAGAACATTAGACTGGAAAGCTGCAACAAAGGACAGGAGTTTATCTGAGGGTCTTTTCTTTTTTTCCTGGTCTCGGTCAACATTATCATTTTGGATATATGGTGCACTGCTGATTATCCAGGCGGGTTACTATCCTATCCTCGCTATTGTTGGTGTTCCTGGTAAGTTTCTTCATCTCTATCCATTTATTAATCTCTTCAACCATGGCGAACTTCTTTGCTATTTCTGTTATCTATATTTGACAAAGACGAAAACTATTGTCTTGAGTTTCAAATGCAAATTCCATTAATTACCCACAAATTTCAGAACCGCCCTCACAAACGTCTGAGAACAAGACTGTTCACAATACCAAAGTACCTTTCATCCCTGAATTCATTTATGTCTCGGTATTCTGACCAGCTCGATTATATGCCCAGTCACCATCCTGGCTTCAATGCTGACGCTTAATTATCCATTATCTGTGCTTCGGTAAAATTCAGACGTTATGGTTTCACCTCTCTTCTAAGCACTCTTTCAGTTGCAAATATTTCGATCACATCTTTGTTCTTGTCTCTAAAATAACTTAATGACAGGAACACTCTTTCAGAGCAGTAATGTCGGAAGAAATGTAATTCAGATGCACAGGTTCTTACGCAGAAAGACACTGTTCCACATCCTACCGCAGATGATGTCAGAAAGTAAATACACAAGACAGGAATTGGGAAAAAAGCAAGTTTTACTAATAACAACCATTACATCTCCAGAATTTTGTCTATATGTTTATCTATTTCACTGATGTCGTTTGGTAAATAGATCTTCAGTTACTCTCTGGTCTGGCTTAAGTTTGATGTGAGACCCACAGCAATGTGCTTGGTTCTGTACGCCTGAAAGAATGACCTCGCAGTAAATGACACTTGGTTAGGTCAACAAATGCTGCCCCTGTCAGCGATGCAGACATTCCAAATAATAACAAAATTAAAGGTTATATAAAGCAAAGAATGATGCAACAGATCAGAAACAATAAAGAACGAGAAAGTGCCAGACAAACTGAGCAGATTTGGCAGCCCCCTCGGGTCGAGAGAAAAATAGAATTGGCAATTCGATTCATACATCAGAACTGAACACAGTTGGGAAATAGTGTGATTGATGTTGGTGACACCGACATCTGTTATGAAGGGGAGAAAGATTGAGTTGAATAGATGGAAAAAGAGAGATAGAGAGAAAGAAACAAACAAAGGGATTGTTGATGGTCAGCTGTGATGGAAATAAAAACTGAAATTAAACATTACTTATGTTTTTCCTGTTCCCATATTATTGATAATCATGACCATGTAAGGTATATGTCAAAGTCCCTGCTTAAAGTTATTTATGTCTGTTGTTCTCTCTTCCCTGAGTGTGATCATCTTCCTTTATTCAGTAATGGGATGCTGGCCCAGTATTTAATTCCCTTTCCCCATTGTCCTTGAGAAGGTGTTGGTGAGCTGCCTTCCTGACCCACTGCAGTCTGTGGGCTGTAAGTAGTCAGTGCTGAGATCCATGCGTTTCATTTCTTTGAGGCTTTGAAGTGACTGATATAACTGAGTGGCTGGCTTGGCTATTTCAAACTGCAACTGAGAGTTAACCACATTACTGTGGAGTTACATGTAAGCCCGACCAGCTGAAGATGGTAGATTTCCTTTCCTGAAGGGCATGAGGGTGCAAGGTAGGACAATCGACAATGGTTTCATTGTTTCATTTGATTCTTAATTCCTGATATTTTATTGAATTCAATTTCCAACATTTGCGTTGTGGGATTCGGATTTGGTGTCTGGGTCATTACCTGATTCACTGGATTAATATTCGGAGATAATACAGCTAGATCATCACCTCCTCAGAATCTCCAATCAACTCAAATGGCAGCAGTGATATTGTTGTTGGTGTGACTTTGCTTCATAAGGCAAATAAATGATTGGCAAAAAATGCTATCCTTCTCAGTTTGTATTTATGAGAAGGCGAGATGATGGGAAGTGCTCTTGGTGTAAAGAAGCTGGATGTCCTTGATCATGAGGCACTGACAGAAATCATACAGAGCAGTCGGGTACTGGCAGGTGGGACTACATTGGATTGGGATATCTGGTCGGCACGGACAGGTCCGACCGAAGGATCTGTTTCCATGCTGTGCATCTCTATAACTCTATGACTCAGCAAGTAATCAGCACAACAACTGAGTAGTATCGTTCATTACAAAATGATTAAAGAATAAGAGTGAAGACACCGTCCTGCAGTTGTGGAGTATACTTCAGACAGTATTTTCTTTCATTTATAATCAATGATCTCCTTGGTACAGAGAGACGGTGTAATGGAGTCTCACCAGACTAATCCCTGCGGTGATGGTGTCGTGAGGAGAGTGTGAAGGAATTTGGCTGCCCTTTCCTTACCTCTCGCCGTTAGCTCAAGATGTTTCATTTGCAACTGAATTCTTGCCATCTCTCATTCTGATGGTTTCTCCAGCAAGTTTAATTGATGAGATACCGCTGTAATTATCTCTCCTTTCCTCACAGAAGCAGTCAGTTCCAATTCCAGCTTCTCTGCTAATTCTGGCAACTTGGTCTTATTCATTTTTCGTAAAATTTCCAAAGTCACTGCATGCACACCCAGAAAACGTTTGGCAATTGAAATAGCCATTATTATTCTAAGTTTTCTCAACCCAATCAAGCTAATTCCCAAAATGAAACATTTGACTTTCGATAAAATGCAGAAGAGAAGGAAAAAAGAAAGCAGCAGAACAGAGAGTAAAAATAAAGAATGGCAAAAGAGAGAGCAATAGGGGAGAGAGAAAGAGAGAACTTTTGAAGAACAAAACCTGACAATTAAAAAGAAAAGTCAGTGTAAAAGGCTGGAGATAACGGCTGAGGGTGGGCTTAGTAAGGAAGAGAGTGAGGATGGGAAAGCCCCTGGTAGCCAGAAGCCTAGTGAGAATTTGTTTGAATATGTTCAAGCATCGTCTCAATTTGATGAAAAGAATGTGATGCCCTTTTCATCTCATTTGAAAAGTTGGCTAAACAAATGCAGTGGCCAGAGACTATGTGGATTTTGTTGATCCAAACGAAACTTGTAGGTAGGACTGGTGAGGTATTCACATCCCTATCAGAGGAGGTATCTGGGGAGTATAAGGAGGTTGAAAAAACATTTTGTCTACATCGGCAACATTTCAGGAATTTAATGAGGGATCCTGGTGAAACCTACACTGAGTTTGTAAGGATCAAACAGACTAATTTCGATAGTTGGATAAGAGCTTTAAAATTCAAGCAAAGCTATGATGCCCTTAAAGAGGTTAACACTTGGAGGAATTCAAACTGCCTGAAGTAGTGCAAACTCAGGTGGAAGAGCAGAGAGTGTAAGCAGCAAGGTTAGCTATTGAAATGGCTGCTGATTATGAACTGGTCCATAAACTTGGTTTGGCCTCCAGAACCAGTTCTGGTCTCTGAGGGACAGAAATTGGAGCAAACAGATATCCTCACGTGCAAAGGGAAAGGTAGATCACAGTGGAGATCATAAGGATAATTTACCACAGTAATAAAGAAAACATTGAGGGGGGAGAAAGAAGTTAAAAACCTGTCGTGTTTTCATTGCAAAAAAGAGGGCCACACAAAATCACAGTGTTGATGGGCTGGGAGAAAACCAGATGTAGGATAACCAAACAAGCCTGGAAGTTTTGTTGGACTCGTAACAAAAAGCATAAGGGAAAGTAGGCAACTGCCTCAGAGTGTCCAAGATGATCAGTGGACGTGCCAAATCTGCAAACAAAACTTACATGAAAGGGTAAAGTTTATTCACATAGGCCAGGATTAATTGGTAAGAAGGTTTCAATATTAATTGATACAGGATCTTTTCAGTCTGTAATGCTGAGGGGTGAGGCTTTATGCACTCTTGAGAGACTATTTCCAGAAAATGTGCTAGTAACAGGAATCATAGTGAGGAAAAAAGTGCTCAGTTATGTAAAGTGAGGCTAGAGTGTCCAGAGAAGATTGGAGCATGTGCGGTAGGTGTACTAGACCCCTAGCTTTCAGCTCTAGGAATAAAATTTGTCCTTGCAAATAATATAGCTGCTTCACTGCTAGGCATGCTGCCTACTCTAGTTGAAAAATCAGTGGAGATGCAGGCAACTGAAGACCTGGAAAATATGTCTCCAGGAATTTCCCTTGATTGCATCACCAGAAGATCACAGAAGGACAGGTTTAAGCAGGATAAAGGCACAGATAACGAAGCTGATGTAGAGTTATCCAAAAGTTTCTTTTTGACCAGATAAGTGGAAAACAGACGGAGTGAGTAGGAAAATATGAACGTATTTTTAGCTCTGCTAAGCTGATTGAATTACAGCAGAAAGATGTGGAGTTACAGAAGTTATATCAAAAGATATTTAGCAAGAAAGAGAATGAATGCATTCCTGTGTGTTATTACTTAACAAATGATGTTTTAATGCAGATATGGAGATCAGCACACATTGAAGCAGATCAGACGTGCACAGAAATTCATCAAATTGTTTTGTCTGTTGGGTATAGAAAGGGAGTGCTGCGAGTGGCACGTGAGCTACAACTTGGAGATCATTTCGGGGTGAGGACATTACAGGCTGAAATACAAAGATATTTTCACTGGCCTGGACTTCACAAAGATGTAGTGAATATTGCCAAATGTTTCAAATATGTCACATACGCAGTAATAAAACCTGCAACTTTAATATCTATTCCAGCATTTGAGGAACCTTTCACAAGAGTCATGATAGATTGTGTAGGTCCCCTATCGCAAAGACTAAGTGGGAATAAGTATTTCTTAACAATAATGGATGTGTCAACTAGATTTCCAGAGGCAGACCCATTATGCAGCATCACAGCTAAAGGAGTTGTAGAAAAAAAATACTTATTTTTTACGTAGGTACGGACTACCAAGAGCTCCAGATAGATCAAACCTCACATCCGAACTATTCAAGCAGGTGATCGATAACTTGGGAATAAAGCAATTCAAATCTGCTACATAGTATTCGGAATCACAGTGAACATGAGCGAGATGGCATCAAACAGTGAAGACCATGTTGAGGGTTTATGGTCAGGATAATCCAGATGATTGCGATAAGGAAATTACTTTTGAACTATTTGTGATCAGAGACGCACAGAATGAATCGACCAAATTCAGACTATTTGAATTAATTTTTGAGCATGAAGTAAAAAGACTGTTAACATTGGTTAAGGAGAAATTATAAGGCAGAATTCAGAGACTACTCATTTGGACAATGTGTCAAATTTTAGGGAACGATTAAATAGAGCTGGGGAGTTGTGTAGACAGCATTTAAAAGTATCGTAGCATACAATGAAACAGAAAGTGGATCAGAAATCACAAATTGGCAATTTTTCAATTGGGAATAAGGTATTGGTATTACTTCCAGTCACAGCTGAGTCTTTAGAAGCACGTTTTAGTGTACCATATCAAATTGGGAAGAAATTGAATGAGGTAAACTACTTGGTACAGACTCCAGACAGGAAGAAATCTCACAGAGTGTGTCATGTGAATATGTTCAACAGGCATTTTGATAGGGAAGAAAAGCAAGAGGAGAAGGTATTAATGATTACAGCACAGAAGGAAGACCCATGTTTAGAGGATTCTGAATTGGACATTCCTAATATCAAATTGAACAATGAGAAAGTTGTCAAAAATTGGGATAAATTATTGAGTTACCTTCCACAAGAAAAGCATTGTGACCTGAAAGAGTTGTTACAGTATCTTGGAGAGATATACGGAAATAAACTGGGAAGTACGAACATAATTGTGCATGATGTAGACACAGGAGATGCTGTTCTGATTAAATAACATCCTTAAAGGCATTATCCTCTAAAGTTGGCACAGGTTCAGAAGGAAATAGAGCACATGCTCCAAGATGGCATAATCGAAATGAGTTACTGTGCTTGGAGCTCATGTATAGTCAAATACAGATATTACCCAGTGGACATGTGTGGACTATCACAAACTCAACTTCGTTACAAAGACTGATGCATATCCAATTCCATGTTTGGAGAACTTTGTCGAAAAAGTGGGAGAAGCTACTTACATTTCTAAGTTGGACTTGCTCAGAGGCTACTGGCAAGGACCTCTGTCAGAGAGAGCAAAGACAATTTCGGCTTTCATAGCACTAAATGGATTGTATCAGTTCAAAGTTGTGGCATTTGATATGTAAAACGATCCAGCCACATTTCAGAGACTGATAATGAGGTCATTGTCGGATTACCCAACTATGTGGTGTACATTGGTCACATGGTAGTTTTTAGTCACTCATGAAAGGAACATTTACAGCATTTATCAGACTTGTTTGATTGACTTCAGAAGGCAGGCTTGCTGGTAAACCTAGCTAAAAGTGAATTTGAGAAAGCCAAGCCACATTCCTGGGTCATGTTATTGGACATGGACCAATGGCCCCATGAGATACAAAAACGAAAGTAGTTGGGGAACGTTCCACACCGTCGACAAAAAGAAATATGTAATACTACAGTTCTGGGCTTGAATGGATTTTACTGAAAGTTTGTGCCAAACTTTAAGCAGTGTGGCTGCTCCACTCACCGAATTGTCAAGGGCAAGATCTCTCAGTGGACAGAGGACTGTCAAAGGACATTTTCCAGCCTAAAACCTGTGTTAGATACTGCCCCAATATTAGCTACACTAGATTACACGAAGTCTTTCAAGGTGGCTATCAATGCCAGTGATGTCGGTATTGGTCCAGTGTTCCTGTAGGAGGGTGATGAGGGAATAGAAAGACCTATCGGGTGTTTTTCTGGGAAGTCGAATGTTCATCAACAGAAATGTTCAACAGTGGAGAAAGAGACTTTAAACTTGGTGTTGGCATTATACCATAACTGTGTTTATATTACCAGCAATGCATCAGAGACAATCGTATAAACTGATCACAACACATTGACATTTGTGGAAAAAAATTAAAGACAAAAATGCCAGACTGTTTAGATGGACTTGTTGTTGCAGCCATTCAATCAGACAATTGTGCTTGTGGCAGATCGCGAAAACGTGAAAGTTCATGAGTTACTGAGACTAGAATGAGATACGGAGGTGTTCGGTGGTGGGTATACAGCAGCCTAGTTTTGTATGGGTTTGTGCATGTTTGAATGTTTACAATTAGTACAGTATAGCTGTCAGTTTTGAGACTACTAACTGGGTTTGAAGGGTTAAAAATGCAGCCACCTTTTAGCACTGATGTTTTTTTTTAAGTAGCAAGAGATGTGGCACAAAGCAAGTCCCTTTTTGTCTAAAAGCTGTTCCTTGGCTCAAGGAGACTCTGTCCTTGTTTTTTTTTAAAGAGGAACAATAAAACGGGGCCAAGCTCCGATTAGAGCTGAAAAATGTGTTACTGGAAAAGCGCAGCAGGTCAGGCAGCATCCAAGGATCAGGAGAATCGACATTTCGGGCATTATCCCTTCTTCACTTTCTCCAAGCTCCGATCAGTCTGGTTTGGTACAGAGATGAAAAGTATGTTCAGAGGTCTTTTATTTATATGGAAACAGATGAGTCTTCAGCCCAAAGTGGCCATGCTTTATAAGTGACCAGTATAATGAACGGAGAGTGGGGAGCTATTTTAGCTGAACTCGCTGAGCTGACCAGTTTTCAGTTGAGTCTTGAACTGGGAAGTTCACCTGGGAGCTATGTGAAAACTCTCTCTTTTCTGACCCTCGACTTCAACCTGGAAGTTTGTGTTCCATTTATACTGTTTTTTTTATTATTGGGAGTTTGCTTATTGGGACAGTTGTGTGTATTCGGAATAGCATAATTAAGTCTAGCTGAATCGGTTGAATTCTGTCGTGATTTTTTATTCTGTTCTTTGTGTTTCATCGTGTAATTTTATGAACAAAGTTTTTGTCTGTTCCAAATCCAGTAGTCAACCTAGCTAAATTACCTCCGGTAATTTTCATTGTACACTGTACATTGTACCGAAACAAATTGCAAAGGTATGCTCTGGGTTGCCTGCTTAAAAGTGTCTAACCTAGTTCATAACATCTCGGAGATGGAAGATGCCTCCTTGGAACTTGGCACAAACCATTCACTTTCCCTCCTCATGATCAGCAAACCACGTTAACAATAGCACGTGTGCACCATTAGCATTGGAGCCAGGAGGAACAACATGGAGCAGTCTGTCTGTGCAGTCTCTTCCTCATTGGTTTGTCGTGTTGCAGCAACAATGACATCCTCCTATTTCAGTCTAACAGTTTGGAGGGGCTGAATGGCCTCTTCTGTTCATGTGTCAGTGTCTGGAGGAACTGAATGTCTTCCTCCTGGCCTGAGGGCAGAGGTTCAAGGACTTCAGTGGGCAACCCGTGGTTCCTGCCTACCAGCACGTTGTGTTGACCAGACTCTATCTTCCTGAGTTATAGGAGACAAAGAGAAGGCTGGAGAATACAGCAAACCAGGCAGCATCATGAGGTGGGAAAGTCAACATTTCAGTTATAACCGTTCTTCAGAACTGGGGTGGGGGGTAGGGGGAGCTGCAGATAAAGAGGGAAGGGAGTGGTTGGGGTGGGGAGATCAGGGGGATGGTCAGTTACAGCTATGTGTACACAAGTAGTTTGTGCAAAATGGTTGGGCGATGGGAGGGATGAATCAGGTTGGGAGCTGAAAGGTAGGGTCATTAGGTGGAATGGAAGACCTCCCAGTCACTTCCTATTTCAATTCTCTTTCCTAATGCCTTTCCGACATAGCCATCCTTGGCCTCCTCCATTGCCACAATGAACCAAACCATAATTTGGAGGAACAAGATCTCATCTGTTACCTGTGCAGCCTGCACCCCAGAGATTCAACATTGAATTCTTCAATTTCAAATTACCTCCCTTCCAGTCCCCCGACTCCCTTCCCAAGCCCTCCCCTCCATTCCATTCCTCTGAGCAACCTTTGTCCAGCCACTAACTGGATTCAGCCCTTCCATCAACAACTCGCTGATACCTTTATCTGTGTCCACTTATCCACACTTCGCCACTCTGCCTCCTCCTCCCTCACCCACACTTTATCTATATACCCCCTTACTCCCATCCACAGTCCTGACGAGGGGATATATCCAAGGCGTTCACTTCTCAAAGTCTTGATGCTGCCTTGCTTATTCTGTTCTTCCAGCTTCTTGCGTGTGTGTCTTTTGGATTCCAAAACCTGCTTTTATTTTAAATTGTCTTCTTGTGTAACAGGCAGGAGTAAGTGAACGCATTGCGCCTCTTGTTATCCAATGGATCTCATGGGCTGAATGGTTTTCTTATATTACGGTGAAACTAGCTAGGGTTGCTGAAGGGGTTCCTCTTTCTTTTAACCGTGAAAATGTTTAGTGTCCAGCAGTGCTTTTGATTAATGTTACCTATACATTATCAGCACAAGCTTGAATTTTGCCCAGATTTGATACTTTAGTACCTTAGGAGGTGACCCATTGTTCTGAACATTGTATAATCTTCAAAGAATATCCCCAACTCTGATTGCATGAAAGAGGGAAAGACATTGATGAAGCAGCTGAAGATGTTTGTGCCGAAGAAACTACCCTGAGGATTACCCACAGAGATATCCAGGGACTGGGAGGATTGATGTCCACCAGCCCCATTGTGCTCTGAATGATTCAACCAGTGGGGAGTTTACAACTGATTCTCATCAAGTTCAATTTTGTTCAGTCTCCTTGACATCTTAATCAAATACTGCCGTGATATCAGGGCCAGTCACTTTACGCTGTGTTCATATCTTCTATCCATGTCAATAGGCCAAGGTATATGTGTAGGGAGTGTTTCCTTCTCTCAGGGAATAGTGATGGTCGGGGCCAGACAGTTAGGGGAGGCTACATCACTGAAATGTTTGGGGGTTGCGAATGGGTGTCAATGGGTTTTGACACGTCAGAGAGTCAACAGCTACAAAAAATTGGGCATGAAAGAGAAATTGCGGCCGAGTGCAAATCAGCCCTGACTTACTGAATGGAAGGGCAGGTCTGAGGGGCTATGTGGCCTGGTTTTATTCCAATATACCTGATAGTCCAGTCACTTTGTGGCCTCTTCCATTTCCTGTGTTACTGATTCAAGTAGCTGAATCGATTGATCCTGTCGCAGTGTAACTGGATACTGGTGCTGCATGATCTGGTTACAGTTTTATAGATCCGAGGGTTTATTGGCCTCCTCCTGTAATTGTATATCAGGCTCCAGGGGCTAAAAAGCCTCATTCTGTTCTGCTGTAACTGAAATCCATATCGACTGAATCTACTGACAATGGAAAAATTGAGCACGGCTGGAGATCAGTGTCGAAAAGTGTGGCACTGGAAATCACGGCAGGTCAGGCAGCATCAGAAGAACAGGAGAATCGATGCTTTGGATGTTCCTGATTAAGGGTTTATGTCTGAAACATAGATTCTCCTGCCCCTCGAATATGCATGACCTGCTGTGCTTATCCAACACCACATGTTTTGAAATCTACTGCCCCGCACAAATCAATCTTCCTGGTCACATCATCCACTTACTTTAAGAGAATTGTCAGGCACACACTTCCTTGCACAAAGCCACACTTACTGTTCCTAATCAAAGCCTGTCTTTCTAAATCCATGTACATCTTATCCCTCAGAACCTACTCAAGTAACTTACTGACCACGGATGTTAAACCTACTGGTCTATAGTTCCAAGGCTTTTTTTGTTCAGTTCTTCTTGAATAAGGGCACAACATTTGCTATTCTCCAGCCTTCCGAGACATTACCTGTGGTTACTGATGATAAACATTATAAGCCAGGGTCCCCGCAAATTCTTCTGAAGCCCCTTGAGGTGTTCTTTGATATATCGGGTAAGGACCGTGAGATTTATCCACTTTCAAACATTCTAGTACATCCAATATCTCCTCAACTATGATATAGATTGGGTCTAAGATATCACCACTAACTTCCTCAAGTTCTCAAGTCAACATGTCTTTTTCCACGGTAAACATAGAGTAGAAATATTGAGGACTTCACCCATCATTTATAGTTCCACACAGACTTGTGCACATTGGTCTTCGAGGGGTCGTATTTTCTATCCAGTTTTTGATTTTTCTTTTAATATATTTAAAGTTACTTTTTGGATTCATCCTAATCTTCTCAGCCATGGCTCTTTCTTGTCCCCGTTTCACCCTACTGCTTTCCTTTTTCAGAACTCCTGTATCTCTAATATACCTCCAGGAATTCCCTTGATCCCAGCGGCCTGGACCTGAGCCATGCCCCAAGTTCAAACATGAACCTGTGGACCAGTTTTGTCCCTCTCCATAACTATTTGAAAATTAATAGAACTACGGTAACTGGTCACAAAGTGCTCCCCCACTGTTAACTCAGTCACCTGTCCTGCCCTATTTCCTAAGAAAATTTTGTGTTTTTCCCCTTCCCGAGTAGAACTCTCTGTACACTGCTTGAGGAAACTTTCCTGAAGCTTTTATCAGATTCTATCTCATCAAATCTCTTAACGCTCTGGCCGTTCCAGTCTGTATTAGAAAAACTAAAAGCCCCTATTATGATAACCCCATTGCTCTTGCAGGTTTCCCCTCTCTCCCTGCATATTTATTACTCTTATTCCTGTTGACTATTTGGGGGCCTATAGCACATCCCCAATCACCTACCAACCCCTTCCTATTTCTTAACTCCATCCACAAAGCCTCACTGGGTAATTCATCAGTTATTTTATCTCAGATTACTGCTGTGGTACTCCCCTTAATCAGAAATGCAATTCCCCTCCCCTCCTTCCAACATCTCTGTCTCACCTAAAGTACCTGTACCCTGGCACATTAAGCTGTCAGTCCTATCCATCACTTAGCCATGTTTGTGTAATGGCTATAATATACCAGTCCCACCTACCTAACTACGTCCTGAGTTCATCGGCCTTACCGGTAGGCCTTCTTGCATTGAATTAGATGGCCTTTAATTCAAAAGGCATTTCTCTCTGTCATTTTCCAGCCTAAATTTACTATTTCTGATTACTTTATCTCCTTCCAGCATCGCACTTGCCTCCCTGCTCTTGAGGATAACACCACCTGCCAATCGAGTTTAAACCCACCCTTGTAACACTAGCAAACTAGCCGCCAAGATATTGGTGTCCTTTCCAGTGCATGTCTCGGACGGTAATCACTGTCTAAGGAGATTACCACTGTCAAGGTAATCTCACTCCAGAACCTTGGTCCTATTTCAACGGGTATCATTTGTGCCAATGTGCATAATGATTTCTGGATGCTCACCCAACCCCTTGAGAATGTTCAGCAGCCACTTAGAGACATCCTGGACCCTAGTAGCGGGAGGTAACCCACCATCCTGGATTCCGGTTTGTGGCCACAGAATCTCCGATCTGTCCCTCTAACAATCGACCCTCCTATCTTTAACGTCCTGTTTACCTTTACCCTTTCCCGCTGTGCCCCAGATCCAGTGGTAGTACCACCAACCTGGCTACTGCTGCTTTCCCCTGAACAGACATCTCCCCCAACAATCCAATATGGTCTACATGTTATGGAGAGGAATGGCCACAGGCTATTTCTGCACTCTCTGCCTACTCCCTTTGCCATTCCTGGTGGTCGCACAGCTACTCTCTACCTGGAATATGGCAGGAAGCAAGGAACGCCTGTTGGATTAAATTGTGTTTATTTAAATACAACAGGACTGACAGGTAAACTCAGGGCGATGAACGTTAGACTGGAATATTACAGTCATTAAAGAAACATAACTAGGGGTGTGTCTTGGGTGTGGCCACCACACGAAAGCACTTATCTATGAAGTCCTCAGTATCTTGGATGACCCTCACTGCATCCTAAATTATCTTTAGCCCAACAAGTCCGCACCGATCCTCCAAAGAGCAGCCCACCCAGACCCACACCTTTACACTACAGGCAAATTAGCACGACCAATTCACCTAACCTGCACGTCTTCGAACTGTGGGAAGAAACCGCATCATCCAGAAGAAGCCCATGCAAACACGGGCAGAATGCGCAAACTCCACACAGACAGTTGCCCGAGCCAGGATTTGAACCCTGGTCCCTTGTGCTGTGAGGCAGCAGTGCTAACCACTGAGCCACTGTACCGCCCAGCTCCAGTTCCCTAACATGGTCTCCCAGGAGCTGAAGCTGGTGCACAGTCCACACGTATAGTCATCAGGGACGGTGAAAATCTCCGTGAGCTCCCACATCCCACAAGAGGAACGTGCAACTGCCCTAACTGCCATCTCGACGGCTATAACAATAAAGTTAAAAGGACTTTATTTCAGTTTCCCTGTACATATTTCTGAGCTGGAGCTGTCTGAAGCCTCTCATGTCAAAGCCTTATTGCTTACTCTGCTACAATGGCATGTCTCTCTACCTCTCCACATATAGTTTTGGTCAGCAAAGGAAGGAGACACGACAGTGATGTAGTGTTTAGGCCTTCAGCACTCCTTGACACCTGGCCACTGACTACCAGGTCCCCAGTGCAGGTCTCTGCTTGGCCTTGGAGGGTGTCTTGCTAAGTACTTCCTTCTGGTAGTGGTGACTGTGTCAATGCAAATCCTCACCCCAACAGGCAATCCGTGCTGTCGCAATCCTCTCATACTTTCTGTCTATTAGTATTGCGTTTATGAATTCCTTGAATCCCTCAAGAGAGGTGATGTTCTTGTGAATACAGGGCTATTGGAAAAGAAGACCATTAGACATAGGGACAACAATATGTCTGTCCTCTAAATCAGTCTGCGTTTCCTTCGAATAGGTTATTTTTATTTTGTTAATCACGATTCCACTTTTCTGCAATTTCCCCGTAACACTTGTATAAAAATCTGTCTGTCTCAGCCTTGAAGGTATTTAAAGATCCAGCCTCAACAGCCCTCTGAATTTTCTACAATTGTTTCCCACTCACTGATATGAGACTTGGTGGTCTTTAATCTGGTGATTTGCCCACTCTATCTTGCATAAACTTCCAATTCTTCCTCAGCTCCTGTGTCAATTTGCTCAAGGGTCAAACGGTCACTCTCCCTGAATCCAGAAACAGCTTCTCCAAACTCAAGACCGATTCAGAGGATGTATTTAACATATTCTCTGTCTCTGTGGACAGGCTGTCTCCTTAGTCCCTAACACTCCCATTCTTTCCCACGTTAGCGTCTTCCCCTTAATACACCAAAAAATATGACTTTAGAGTCTTGCTAATCTTACCCTCTAATGTTTTATCACCCCTCCTCCTGCTCTTCCGCTGACTTTTTAAGTTTAGCCCTCCACTTTCTGTATTCTTTTAGGGCATTCATTGACCTGCTCACTTGGAACCTGCTTTAAGCTTCTCTTTCCTTTTTCATCCTGTTCGGGATTTGTGTCGACATCTGAGGTTTTCTGGGCTTGTTTTCCTAAATTTTAACTTCGCTGTAACATGCTGGGCCGACACTGTCACCAATTCAATTTTAATCAAATGATCCCCCAACCCCCGCCCCAACTTGTTCTGCTACAGTTTCACCCAGAAGCAACTGCACTTTGGCCAGATTCTGTCATTTTTTTCATAAAATCTGTCTACCCAATCCAAAAAACTTTTATGATTCAAACATTTTGGGGTATTTTCCTTAGCAAAGTCAAAATGTGTGATATCACAGTCACTGGTCCGACAATGCTCTCCCACTTCTGCCTGGAATACCTGACTGGCTTCGTTCCCCACGTGAGGCCCAGTG
Organism: Chiloscyllium punctatum; assembly: GCF_047496795.1. Lineage (NCBI taxonomy): Eukaryota > Metazoa > Chordata > Chondrichthyes > Orectolobiformes > Hemiscylliidae > Chiloscyllium > Chiloscyllium punctatum. The sequence continues at coordinate 2,950,357 of NC_092739.1, forward strand.
CTGCATTGCCCATTGTTGTATCTGCTCTATGTTGATATAACAAGTTCTCTGGAATAAATTTCAAAGCACTTGCTCACTCTTAAGAAGTTATCACTACCATAATGAATGTTTGGAATTGAAATGCCTGAATATAATGAACCTATTATTGTTTTTACACACCTCAATAACTTGGTTATATACCTGCTCCGTACTTTCCTTTATCTGGGGGTCTACAATATATCCCAGTGTTTCTGTTATGGTTTTGACACTGGGCTTTAACCACCAAACCTCATTAGATGATCCTTTCAAGATATCGTCCCTTCTTAAGCCAGTAACTAAATCCATAATTTATAAGGCAACAGCACCTCCTCTTTTACCCTCTCTCCTGCCCTGACTATAGTTCTGGTACCACAGAATATTGAGTTGTCAGCCATGACCTCCCTCAAACACATCTCTGTAATGGTAAATATGACACACTTCCACATAGCATCTTGTTTCCTTGTCATATCTGTCTGTCTGATAATATTCCCAGCATTAAGGTAAAGCACATCCAACCTGGAATATATTACCTGGAATACTCTGTATCTCGGAGTTCTTCAGTCATTCGCTGTTGGTTATCAAGCTGCCTAATTCATGAACCAAAACTGTAACTCTCGGACTGAATGAATATTTGTTGAATTGTAATTTCGTTTTTAATAAATGTGTTCATCAAATGCAGCTTTTCAGCACTGAACTAATCAGCTCTAACTACAACGGTTTCCGCTGATTAATTGCCTGCTCAGTGTGTAGAGGGGACAGCCCTTAGTAATGGAGAACGTGAGGATTGCAGATCCTGGTGATCAGAGTCGAAAAGTGTGGCGCTGGCAATGTACAACTATTCAGGCATCATCTGAGGAGCAGCAGAGTCAAAGTCTTGGCATCTCCCCTTCATGAGAAAGGCATTTGTGCCTTCCTATGTTTGCCATTCCATAATACACAGGATATTGGGAACCATACTTGCTCAGGAAGGCAGCACTGTACAGAGCCCTGAAATGGAAAGCAGTCAATCAGTTGGTTGGACAGGGAGTAAACAAGTTGAGGTGAAATACAGACTGATTGAAGTACAAACATAGGGATAGATAAATCCCTCGGCCAGACGGGAAACACCCTAAGTTACTACAGGAAGAGAGGAAAGAGATTGCTGTGCTTTTGGCAATGGTCTTTGCGTCTTCACTCTCCATTTGAGTCGCGTCGGTTGATTGGAGTGTGGCAAATGTTAGTCCCTTGTCCAGGCAAGGGAACAGGGATTGTCCTGAGAATGACAGACCAGTCAGTCTTACATCAGTGTTGGGCAAAGTATTGGAGACGATTCTGAAAGATCAGAGTTTGATTAGAAACAGTCAGCATGACTTTGTGAGGGACAGGTCATAACTCACAACTCTTATTGGATTCTTTGAGGATGGGGATTAAACGCACTGAAGAAGGTAGAGCAGTGAATGCGGAGTGCATGGATTTTAACAAGGTGTTTGATAAGCTTCCCCGTGGTAGTTTCATTGAGAAAGTAAGGAGGCATGGTATACAGGGAGACCTATCTGTCTGGATACAGAATTGGTTAGCCCATAGAAGACAGAGGGTGGTGGTAAATGGGAAGTATTCAGTGTGGAATTAGGTGAGCAGTGGTGTTATGTAAGGATCGGTTCTGGGACCTCTGCTGTTTGTGATTTTAATAAATGACTTGGATGATGAAGTGGAAGGGTAGGTTAGTAAGTTTCATGCTGTAACACAGGTTGGTGGAATCGTGGATAGTGTAGAGGGCTGTTGTAGTTTGCAACAGGACATTGACAGGATGCAGGACTCAACCGCTTAGTGGCATATGGTGTTCAATATGGAAAAGTGGGATGCGATTCATTTTGGAAGGTTGAAGTTGAATGCAGAATACAGGGTTAGAGGCAGGATTCTTACATTGTGGAGGAACGGGGGATCAAATGGGCCATGGCGTAGCTCCCACAATGTTTCTACACAGGTTCATAAGGTGGTTAAGAAGGTGTTTGATGTGTTCATTAGCCGAGGGATTCAGTTTAAGAGCTGGAAGGTTATGCATCAACTATATGGAGCCCTGGTGAGACCACACGTAGAATATTGTGATCAGTTCTGGTTGCCTCATTGTAGGAAAGATGTGGAAGCTTTGATGAGAGTGCTGAGGAAATTTATCAAGATGCTGCCTGGACTGGAGGACATGTCTTGCAAAGAAAATTTGAGGGAGCTGTGGTGTTTTCCTCATTGGAACGAAGAAGAATGGAACGTGACTTGACAGTGGTGTACAAGATGATGAGAGGCATAGATAGAGTGGATAGCCAGAGACTCTCTCCCAGGGTGGAAATGGCTACCTCGAGGGGTTATGATTTTAAGGTAATTGGAGGAAGGTTTAGGGGAGATGTCAGAAGTAGGTTCTTTACACAGAGAATGGTGGGTCTGTGCAATGAACAGCCAACAGTTGTAGTAAAATCAGCTATATTAGGGATATTTAATTGGATAGGCACATGAATGATAGTATAATGAAAGGTATGTAGGTTAGTATGATCTTAGTGTTGGATAAAAATGTGAACAGAACGTCAAGGGCCAAAAGGCCTGTACAGTGCTGCACTATTCTATGTTTCCAGTTTCAGCCAGCTTGTGGATTCCCCTTAAATTATTGAATGCGTGAGGGAGTGATATGCATGAGATCAGGAAGCTTTGGAGGGGTGTAAGGCCAAAGCCTCCAGTTGTGGTGTGCATTGTTACAGGCACCTGAAAGCCAGTATAATATGTGTGGTTACTTAGACCAGACAGTATCCACCAAGTTCAGTTATTAATGTGATTTTGGATTGCCATTTGCTGCTGGTTACTTCATATCAGTTCTACTGTGTGAACCATGTAGTAACACTGACCATTCATAGAGATGTACAATTTTATTTTGATACTGGAGAATGTGAAGGTGACATTTAGTAGATATGGCTTTAGAGACCAAGGCACTGCAATAGATTGTCAACTTGTTTACGTCTTCACCCATGCCTGGTCTGGGGTGCAGGTATATGGAGTCTGGGAGGCAGGTCAGGTTTCATCACCATAGGTAACTCGTATGGTGTGATTCTGGCTCTCAATGTCAACACGTCTGCTCTCTGGGCCAGGCTCTGACTGAAAATGAATTTCAAAACCTGGTTGCTGGTCAGCCATTAGTATTTAACCTGGGCAATATTTGTACCTACACTGAGACCAGTGACAGTCTGTTGGCGGGTTATCCACCTGCCCAAGGAAGGTTCCAACTTATTTGTTTTGAAGTAATGCTTGCCTGACTGCCCTGAAGCAGGTTAGAAGCTCGATGCACAAATTTTGGAACAGGCCACTGAGTCTCTCTGTATCACAGGCAGCTGTGAGGTCCAATAACACTGTAAATTATTTCAGATGAATTGGAAACAAGTTTCAGTGTAGCTCACTGAAAGATGTTGAGTTTACTGACCGCAAACAATAATCGGATATTTGCTATAGTTCATGAATTGGGCAACAATAAGATGAGGTAAAAACAATGACTGCAGATGCTGGAAACCAGATTCTGGATGAGTGGTGCTGGAAGAGCACAGCAGTTCAGGCAGCATCCGAGGAGCAGCGAAATCGACGTTTCGGGCAAAAGCCCATCATCAGGAATAAAGGCAGAGAGCCTGAAGCGTGGAGAGATAAGCTAGAGGAGGGTGGGGGTGGGGAGAAAGTAGCATAGAGTACAATGGGTGAGTGGGGGAGGGGATGAAGGTGATAGGTCAGGGAGAAGAGGGTAGAGTGAACAGGTGGAAAAGGAGATAGGCAGGTAGAACAAGGCCAGACATGTCATGAAGTTCATTCTAGGATAGGCCAAACGGAGACAAGCACAAGAATTCCGAGAAACATGGCATTCCAATCGGAACTCCATCAATAAACGAAAAGGTCCGGAAATGACATCATCGACACAGGAATTTACATGACCAACACAAGGAAACCAAACCCTTAAAGAGAAAGTGGCAGATAACACCAGCACTTCACTGGAGGCTCACTCGCTGAGTACAGTCAATGGAACAAACCAGGAATTGCCATTAGCTATTGCTTCAGAATATATCTGTGTTCATGGCTGCCACCACATAGAATCATTGAATGAAAATGCGAGCCTGCACCACCAAGTGTATATCCAAAGGCTTTTTGAAAAATTTGTGAGATTATCTGTCAATCACCCGCCGAGGGAATACACTCCAGCCACATGTCACCAGGGGCAGAACGGTGGCTCAGTGGTTAGAACTCCTGCCTTAGAGCGCGGGGACCCAGGATTGATTCCAGCCTTGGGTGACTGCATGTATGGATTTTGTACATTCTCCCCGTGTCTGCGTGGTTTCCGCGAGGTACTCCGGTTTCCTCCCACAATCCAAAGATGTGCAGGTTACATGAATTGGCCGTGCATAATTGCCCTTTGTGTTCAGGGATGTGTCGATCAGGGGTAAATATAGGAGGAAAGTGTTTGTGTGGGCTATTCTTTGGAGGGTCAATGTGGATTTGTTGGGCCAAAGAGCCTATTTCCACACTGTAGAAATTTTATATTCTCTGTCTGTGCCACCCTCTCAGTTCAAAATAGACTCACAAATCCTCTCTCAATCCCCTGCCTTTCACTTTAAGCATGTATCCCTTTGTTTTTAACCTTTCGAGTAAGGGAAACAGCTGCTGTCTGTTCATCCTCTCCATTTCCCTTATGCTCTTGTACACCTGTACCAGGTTTCCTCCTCAACCTTCCCCTGCTGCAATGAAACAAAGAGCAAATTTAGCCCTCACACTTCACAGTTTGAGTACTCATTTGTCTTGTTAATTCAGATGTGCATCATCTCACATTTATCAGTGTTAAACTTCATCAGTCATTAATCTGGATAAAGATTAATCTGTTTATATCATCCTGTAGCCTAACCATTTCCTCTTCACTGTGAACCACCCAGCTAATCTTTGTGTTATCCCCAACATTTGTTTTCCATCTTCCACATTCTCATCATAATTTATGAATATCACAAACAAACCTTGATTTCCTTCCTGTTGTCGAGATGTTATTCGCAGAAGAGGAAATAAGAATTCCAGTCTCTTGCTATTCTTATTTTGGGGAATTTACAAAGTGATGTAGTTAACACCTATTATGAGGGAGCTGCGAATAGCATTTTCGACACAAAGTTGAATTCACCTTTTACGCTCTGCCCCTCAGCATGTCTTATTCATTAGATGAATTAGGGTTTGGCACCTTGCACTGGAACATTAGCCATTTGTGTGGCACTGTTCTTTTATCAATAGTCAGAGCTGAAGAAGTTTTTCATCTGCAGGGTGGATACTGACTCATTGCTTGAATCAGTGAATGTGATGAGGATAACTATTCAATTAAATTCCATGTTATGGGCAAACTGCAGGAGATCAAATCATGTTCTCATGTCTACCTTGAATTGGAAGCAAATACATATTGTTAAAAAATTCAAAAATGAGATACCATACTAGGGGGAAAAAACATGTAATCCGCAATTGATGGAGATACAAAAATACAGAGTGAATGTGCAATCTGAACAAGAATCAAGTATAGAAAATGAAGTACATCAAATCTTAATTTTCAATGGAACCAGATCCCAATTTTCCTGAACAGTGATATTTTTCACCCAACCTCACATTTGCTAAAGCAAGTTTTTCCCAGTCACTAAAACTTCATTAGCCATTCTTCCTCGGCCTTCTTACTCTTTTCTTACACTCCTACTTCCCTTGCACTGCCCCATCTGCAGCTACATACTCTTCCATTGATGATATCTCTTCACATCTTTCTTCTCCCACTCCCACTGTAAGTTACACCAGTTCCCTAGTTGTTCCCACTTCCACTGGCAAATCCTTTCCGTTTTTGCTTTCCAACAGGGGTGATGGGAACTGCTGGCTTCTGTGCTGCTATTGTTCATCAGTGAATGATGAGATTGAGATGATCAATGTCCAATAGGAACAGACAATAGTGTGTGTCTGTCACCATCCAATGCACTGTGAACATGGTGGTTCTGTTCCCTATAGAGAGTGGAACTTTATTTCTGTCTCTGGGTCACACGCTTAACCAAGCAGCCTCATCACAAATAGGACAAACCTCTCCTCAGAATCAGACGACCATCCAACAGTTTTTCCTTAAACATTGTGAGAACAGTGACCACATTGTTCAAATAAGCCGTGTACTATTATTTTGCTCGTTACCATTTTAACTGATTTTCCAATGTCATTAGAGGTGAGATCAGAGTAACTTGCCTCGCATCAAAGTAATATTTGACTCATGTAGCATCATTCACCCTCAGAAAACTGTGGTTAACGGGAATCAGAGGAAATTCTGTGCTGGTAATTTCCTCAATGAACAATGACACCTTCCCTAGACCTATTAGGAATGACAAATAAACTCTGCCTTTGCTACTGCCTTCCAAAATCATGGATGGATTTGTCTTATTAATAACATCATTTGTTTTCACGGTTTGGTCTAAAGTCTCAGAAAAGTAAGATCTTGTTGGTTGACTTTCACCCCAATGAAATCAGAGCATTACAATAAGATAACGCTAATTTTCAATCAGTTACTTTCTGTGGACTGATCGTGCGATGTCAGTGCCACTGAGATCAATATTTTCTCTGTCCAATAGCATCTCATCAAATTGACTCAAGGCTGCACCATTCCCCAATTTTACATCATTCTCCAGCTTATTCGCCGTGCTCGCCAGCTATACGAGGATGACAAGGTGGAATAACTTAGAGATGCCTATGAGCCTCTGGAACCTGTCACCCCACCCATGCCCTGCGCTCTGAGCCCATCCCCTCCCCCAAGCCCACCTCCTGTCGTGTATTCACCATTCCTCCTAAACTGCCACGCTGTAATGCTGAATGTTCTGTACTCTGCAAAGTTCTCAGCGTTATCCCTCTGCGCCCCCTTTAATGAATTTCGGGAACGACTTAATGTTGAACTCCTCTTCCACCGTCTTCTCCTCAGTATCCATTTCTTTGGGCATACACCCTCACACGCTGTTTCCTGCAAATGCTCCGTTCCATTCCCCCAGATCCTCCGTCTCCACCGCATTGCTTCTGATGATGTCAAGTTCAAAACTGTGGCCTCTGAAATGTCCACCTTCTTCCTCAACCGAGAATTCCCCAGCACTGTTCTCGACAGGGCCCTCAACCAGTTCTGACTCACCTTCTGCACTTCTACTCTCACCCTCTCTCCTCCAGCGAGATGCCACCACCAGAGACATATTTGTCTCCTCTCCCTTTTCCGCCTTCTGACCATTTCCTCCGCGACACCCTAGTCCGCTCGTTATTCACTGCCCACCACAGAGGCAGTTAGACTTGAAACGTCAGCTCTTTTCTCTCGTTACAGATGCTGCCAGACCTGCTGAGATTTTCCAGCATTTTCTCTTTTGGTTACAACTTACTCGAGATTCAACTCAGATAGCAGCTTTGCTTATATCATTCAGATCAGTCAATTTGTCACGGTTCAGAAAGAAAAGAAAAAAACCAATAGAGGGTAGCTCAGCAGGTCTGGCACCCTCTGAGCAGTGATACGCAGAATTAACCTTTGATTCCAATATGACTTTTTCAGAACAGGGTTACATCATATTCGATATGTTAACTTTGTTTATCTCTGCAGATACTTCCTCAGCTGTGGCACTTCTTCACCATTTTTTATTTGTTTTTCATGTTGCTGTATCACTATATTTCATGTTTTTTGACAGGGCTACATGCTGAATTTGGTTATATGTGGACAATGTAGTCCTTTCCTGTTCCTGTCATAGTTGGTGTGTCTGTGACACCTGTGTTACGGCCGAAATCTGTTTCTTCTTTAAGATTCAAAGAAAAAAAAATACTTTTCTGAATATCCTGTAAATCTCAGGAACTCCACTTTGTTTGAAAAGACATTTTAGAGGCATTTTTAGCTGAAATTTCATGAGATAACAGGAATAAATTATTGATGGTGGAGCACTCTGTGTCCTTCGTTGAACTAGCTTGTCTACCCCCTCCCAAAGGCTTTGATTACATATCACAGAATTATTTACAGCAAAAGTGGGGGAAACTCAGCCCATTGTCTCTTCCAGTTTGGAACGACTATATCTCTACTGTTAGTCTCCTGCACTGTCCCCATAGCCCTCCACATTTTGTTATTAGTGTGTGATTTTAATTTTAAGTATCCTGCCATATTTGAACATATGATCAAGCTCAAACAAAAAAAAGCAGAACTTAGAGGGCAAGCTGAGCAGGTCTGGCAGTATCTGTGAAGAGAAATCAAAGTTAATGTTTCTGGTCCAGTGATCCTAATCAAACTGTATTCCCAATGATTAAGTGGTGTGTACATTAAATATAGTTCACTTTATCACATTTAAAATGATCCTGTTCAGTTCATATTGTCATTCAGCATTGCATCTCTCAAATGTTGCTGTTTCCTTGTTATGCATTAGATTTAATTCTGTCGGTCAGAAAGAGGGATAATGACAGGGGAATATCATTGTACCCCCGCCCCTCCCACCCCCCCCCCCCCCCCACCCCCAAGCAGTCTCCACAGCCACTATCCCATTCTGTCCTATCTCCCAGCGAATGGCATGTTCATTCGAACCTGACTCATTAATTCATAAGTCTTAATGAATAAGTTCATTGTAATTATCACTTTTGGTTTGGACTGAGGCCAAAATGCGCAAAAAAGTACAGTTTTACAGCAAATAAAACTGCATTTAGAAGTTTGTCAATTTGCATAAATAAATTACTGAAGCATATTCCCTAGTTGCCTTATTAGAGCAGTGAGAGGAACATTCAGAGAAGTCCACACTTCCTGTCTATGTTCAGGGCGACTGTGCCCAGTGACAGTGTGTTGGCTGACGGTTGTTCCCGTGGAGGAGAGATCAGCACAGTAACAACATCCTGATTGTGTTTCTTTTGGTGGATGGAGGGATTTGGGGAGAGATGGTAACAGCATAGTAAACGGACAAAAGACAAAAGACATTCTCCCTCACAACTGACTTCACTAGAGCAATTGGTGATGGGAGATTTGACCAATAGCAAGCAATGTCAACATGTAGTCCAGTCCAGTTATATTGTGAACTGAATGTGCTGTATTGAAAGCTGGGACTGGTTGCTCAGTGACTATGATTAATGTCAGTCTCCATGCAATGTAACTGTGTCACTGGAGGGTTTCCCTCTCCTATTGGTGAGGGGCTTCATTCACTGTGCTATCCCAGTGTAGTAGCAGATGCATCAATTTCAACAGTAACAGAGATCAACAGCTGTGTAGACACAGAGAGGACAGATCTGAATCTGAGAATAGCGGACTGGAACATTACAACAATGGAGAGGAGGTTTTCCTTGAATCTTTGGCCGGCACGGTGGCACAGCGGTTAGCACTGCTGCCTCACAGCGCCAGAGACCCGGGTTCAATTCCCGCCTCAGGCGACTCTCTGTGTGGAGTTTGCACATTCTCCCCGTGTCTGCGTGGGTTTCCTCCGGGTGCTCCGGTTTCCTCCCAAAGTCCAAAGACGTGCAGGTCAGGTGAATTGGCCATGCTAAATTGCCCGTAGTGTTAGGTAAGGGGTAGATGTAAATGTAGGGGTATGGGTGGGTTGCGCTTCAGCAGGGCGGTCTGGACTTGTTGGGCTGAAGGGCCTGTTTCCACACTGTAAGTAATCTAATCTAATCTAATTTCCCCCTGTTGGGAATTTCTACCATATCGGATATCAGCAGTGCTGATTATTATTCTGGGCGGGGTGGAGGGTGTGCTACTAACCTATTACTAACCTCTTGTCGGTATTCTCTACCTCTGTCCATTCATTAATCTCACAAACAAGTTTGAACTTCGTTGCAATTTCTGTTATCTATATTTGTCAGAGAAAGAAACTCTTGTCTTCAGTTTCAATTGCAGTCTCCATTCATTATCTATGAATTGCAGACCACTCCCTCACAAACATCTGAGAACAAAATTGTGCACAACCTCGGGATCCCTTTTTGCCCTGAACTGATTTATGTCTTCTGTTCTCTCTGTCACCAAACCTGTCCACTCCCAGCTCCTCATATCCCCAATCTTCATCTCTGCGTCAGTGCTGTTGCTGAACAAACCATTGGCTGCACGTTGGTAAAATTCAGACTTAATGTTTCAAGCTCTCTTCTGACCACTTTTCCGATTACAATCATTTCAATCATAAAATTGTTCTTGTCTTGGACGTTACTTCATGATTAAGGCAATATATGAACGTAGGAATGTCGCTGGATGTAATTCAGAAGCAATGCTAATTAAACGAAAGATATTGTTTCAAGTGATTTGTTTCAATTCCATCACAGCTGATGACAGGACTTCAATAAAACTGATAAGAATTGGAATAAAAGTGAATTTCACAAAAACAACCATAAAAGCAACATTTTGTCTGAAAACGTTCCTGTTTCACTGATCGGTAAGGTAATCTAATGTTATTACCTGGTCTGGGTGAAGTGAGACTTCAGATCCATAACAATGTGTTTAACTTTATATTGGCTTGTGGAATGGCCTTAGAATCAGGGCAATTAGTGATGGTCACCAAATGCTGCCCCTGACAGAGATGCCAACATCCCACGAAAGAACAAAATTGAAGGTGAAATCAAATAATGGATGACGCTGAAAATCTGAAATGATACAAGGCAATGCAAAGAAACGAACAGAAAGTGCTGGGGAACTTTCCTGAACTGAAAGCACTTGGAAAAGTGTGTGTTTAATACCGTTGACAGGGATGTGTGCTTTGAAGGGAAGGAGGAATCAATAGAGAAAGAGGGATATAGAAGAAAAAGAGGAAACAAAGAGAATGATGATTAGCTCGGCTGGAAATAAAATATGAGATTCACCTCATTTATATTTTGCCATTCCCATCTTCCTGAATATGATGCACATGTACATATAGGTATTTCCCGCTTTTCAAAAGTTCGCTTTTCGCCACTTCCCTTCCCAAATGACCTACATTAGGCCTTGTTTCGCTAACCAAAAGAAATCTAAAGAGGATTTTCACTTTTACGAAGAAAGGCGATTTTTTTCCCCATATAAATTGGTGCAACTGCACTTTACACCATATCAGCTTGCGAATGGTTTCTTTCAGATAGTGAGGGAAGTCTGTATTTGTCTAAGGTTATGTTTTAAGCGATTTGATTCCCCCTGTCAGTATTCCCTGAGTGTGGTCATCTTCTTATATTTGTTAACAGGATATGGGTATCTCTGACTGGGCCAGCATTAGTTCATTTTCCCATTTGCCCTTGAGAAGAACTTGAGCCACTGCAGTCCACGTGATTGATCTGATTTGATTTGGTTAATTTTAATCAAATGTACAATGGAAAGGTTTGATTTGCGAGGAGTGCAGGCACATGATAGTAAACGAGAAAACAGTGATCGTGGGGTACTTACACACAGTGAGGCAAACATGGTTACAGCTTCACAGGAGGTGAGCAAAGCAAAATCGACATTAGCAAGATTAATATTATTTGAAAAGAGAGAGATATCAATTTGTCAGTCTAATAATGGTAGGGAAGGAAGTGTCCCTGAGCATACATCGTCCATGTTTTCAAACCTTTGTGTCTCCTCCCTGTTGGAAGAGGTTGTAGGAGATCATTATTGTTTTGGGAGAGATCTTTGATGTTGCCAGCCTTTCTGCGACAATGACAAGTATAAATGACGGAAGATGGTCTTCCGTGATGGTCTGGGCTGTGCACACAACCGTCTGTAGTTTTTTTTTATGGTCCTGGGCAGAGCAGTTACCATGTCAGACCATTATGCACCCGAATAGAATGTTTCCAGTTGCCAGTGTAAGGAACATTGGGAGGTGGGTTGTTCCAAAATAGGCAGATATAATAATGGCTGTTAAATGGATACACATGTTCTGGTTGTTGTTTTGTGAACAATTGAAGTTTAACCGATAATTTTAAATTATGTCTTTGATACCAAAACCCAGTTGAGTTTATTGCATTGCCAGCATCGAACCAATGAGCTATCACCCGCTTCAAACGAATAGAGAAGCCATCACCATCACAACGAGGGAGAAATAGACAGATACGAAGGGAAGGAGAAAGAGAACACAGCGAGAGAAACAGATGGACAGTCAGTCAAAGAGAGAAAGGAAACAAAACAAGGAAACAAACAGTCACATGGACAGGGAGCAGGGAAGATAGTAGGTTGAGGGAAAGAAACAGAAGGCAGGGAAAAGGAAAACAGAGGGAAACAGACAGTGTGAGTGACACAGTGAGAGACAAAGGAAACGGGGAGCTGGGGATGGGGTCACAGGGAGCTGGGGGGTATGGGAGAAACTGGGGGTGAGGACCAGAGAGACCTGGGAGTGTCCACTGGAGGGAGCTGCGAGGGTGGAGGTGAGGACTTATTTTGACCTGTACCAAGATGTCCAGGCAGATCAAAGTAAGCAAGGATGTACAGAACGATGGCTGTAAAACATGTCTGAGAGGCATATCGGTTAAGCTGCACAGAGCATGCGCTAGGTGAGATCAACCTGAACAAGATCAGCATTATCTGAGATTAGAGTCCATTCATCAGTCTAATAACAGCTAGGAAGAAGCCGTTACTGAACCAGCTGATCTGTATTTTCAAGCTTCTGTATCTTTTAGCCTGATGGAACAGGTTGTGGGAGATCTTTACAGGCATGTGATGGGTCTTTGGTATTGTTAGAACTAAGAACATTGCAGTTCAACAGGCCATTTGTCGGTCAAATCCTGCGCTGATCCAGATCCACTATCTAAATCAGTCGCCAATTTTCTGAGGGTCTGTATCCCTTTGCACCCTGCACAATCATGTATCTTTCTGGAAACATCTTAAATGGCGCACAACTGGTCACAGTTCTCCATTTTGAGAATCTGCCTTCCTCTACTACGCTCTGTCCCCTGTTGCCCAGCCAGTTCTTTATCCATGTAGCTAGCACACCCTGGACACCATGTGACTTCACTTTCTCCATAACCCGACCATGGAAAAACTTACGAAATGCCTTCCTGAAGTCCATGTATATGACATCTACAGTCCTTCCCTTATCAATCAACTTTGTCACTTCCTCAAAGAATTCTATTAAATTGGTAAGTCATGACCTTCCCTGCACATAACCATCTTGTCTATCACTGATAAGACCATTTTCATCCAAATGAGAAAAGACCCTATCCCTCAGTATCTTCTCTATCAGCTCCCCTACCCCTGATGACAGGCTCACTGGTCTATAATTAACTGGATTATTCATGCTACCCTTCTTAAGCAACAACTTTCCATTCCTCTGGGACTTAATTTGTGTTCAAGGATGCTACAAAGATATCTATTAATGCCCCAGCTATTTCCTGTTTCCCTTCCCTCAGTAATCTGCGATAGCGGTGGAGCTTCTCGTCAAAAGGAAGAAGGTAGCTTACCTAAGGTGGAGGAAGCTAGGGTCAAGCTCAGCTCTAGAGGATTACAGGCAGGCGAGGAAGGAGCTCAAAAATGGTCTGAGGAGAGCCAGGAGGGGGCACGAGAAAGGCTTGGCAGAACTGATTAGGGAGAACACAAAGGCATTTTACACTTATGTGAGGAATAAGAGAATGGTCAAAGAAAGAGCAGCACCGATCAGGGATAGCATAAGGAACTTCTGTGTGAAGTCTGAGGAGGTAGGGGAAGCCCGAAATGTGTTTTTTGCTTCTGTCTTTACGAAAGAAATGAACTTTGTAGTGAATGAAACCTTTGAAGAGCAGGTGTGCATGCTGGATTGGATAGAGATAGAGGAAGCTGATGTGCTCAAAATTTTGTCAAAGATTAAGATTGAAAAGTCGCCAGGCCTGGACCAGATTCGTCCTCGGCTGCTTTGGGAAACGAGAAATGCAATTGATTCACCACTTGCGAAGATCTTTGCATCCTCGCTCTCCACTGGAGTCGTACCTGAAGACTGGAAAGAGGCAAATGTAATTCTTCTCTTCAAGATAGGAAATAGGGAAATCCCCAGCATTTATGAACCTGTAAGTCTCACATCTGTCATCTGCAAGGTGTTAGAAAGGATTCTGAGGGATAGGATTTATGACCATCTGGAAGAGCATGGCTTGATTAAATGCAGTCAACACGGTTTTGTGAGGGGCATGTCATGCCTCAAAAAACTTATCGAGTTCTTTGAGCATGTGACTAGAAACGTTGATGAGGGTCGAGGTGTGGATGTGGTGTATATCGACTTCAGCAAGGCATTTGATAAGGTTCCCCATGGTAGGCTCATTCAGAAGGTCCGGAGGAATGGGATAAAGGGGAACTTAGCTGTCTGGATACAGAATTAGGTAGCGAACAGAAGACAGTGAGTGGTAGTAGAAGGAAAATATTCTGCCTGGAAGTCAGTGGTGATTGGTATTCCACAGGGCTTTCTACTTGGGTCTCTACTGTTTGTAATTTTTCTTCATGGCTTAGATGAGGGGATTGAAGGATGGGTCAGCAAATTTGCAGATGACACAAAGGTTGGAGGTGTCAGTATAGAGGGCTGTTGCAGGCTGCAGTGGGACATTGACAGGATGCAGAGATGGCCTGAGAGGTGACAAATGGAATTCAACCTGGATAAATGCGAGGTGATGCATTTTGGAAGGTCGAATTTGAAAACTGAGTACAAGATTAAGGATAGGATTCTTGACAGTGTGGAGGAACAGAGGGATCTTGGTGTGCAGGTACATAGATCCCTTAAAATGGCCACCCAAGTGGACAGGGTTGTTGAGAAAGCATATGGTGTTTTGGCTTTCATTAACGTGGAGATTGAGTTTAAGAGTCCTGAGATCTTGTTGCAGCTCTATAAAACTTTGGTTAGACCGCACTTGGAATACTGCGTCCAGTTCTAGTCACCCTATTATAGGAAAGATGTTAGTGTTTTGGAGAGGGTTCAGAGGAGGTTTACCAAGATGCTGCCTGGACTGGAGGGCTTATCTTATGAAAAGAGGTTGACTGAGCTTGGACTTTTTTCATTGCAGAAAAGGAGGAGGAGATGGGACCCGACTGATTATACAAGATAATGAGAGGCTTGGATAGAGTCGATAGCCAGAGACTATTTCCCAGGGCAGAAATGACTAACACGAGGGGTCATAGTTTTAAGCTGGTAGGAGGAAACTATAGAGGGGATGTCAGAGGCGGGTTCTTTACACAGAGAGTTGTGAGAGCACGGAATGCGTTGCCAGCAGCAGTTGTGGAAGCAAGGTCATTGGGGACATTTAAGAGACTGCTGGACATGCATATGGTCACAGAAATTTGAGGGTCCATACATGAGGATCAATGGTCGGCACAACATCGTGGGCTTCTATGTTCTTTGTTCTAGATTTTGGCAGCCTTTCTGCGGCAACGAGCCATGTAAGTAGAGGCGATGGTTGGGAGATTGGCTGTGCACCCAACCTTCTGTAGTTTCTTGCGGGTCCTGGGCAGAGCGTTGCTGTATGAAGCCGTGATGCACCCAGACAGTATGCTCTCAATGGTATACCTGTCGAAGCAGTACATGCTGAATTTCCTGAGCCTCCTGAGGAAGAAGAGGTGTTATTGAACCGTCTTGACTGTCACACCTATGCAAGAAGACGAGGGAAGGTTGTCAGTTATCATCACTCCGAGGGAGTTGATGCTCTGTACTGCCTCAACCATTGATGTTGATGACGGTGTGTTCCTCTCCTTTCTTTCTGAACTCAATGATCAGTTCCTTACTATTGCCAAATTTGAGAGAGAGGCTATTATCATTACAACATGCCACTCAGCCCTCAATCGCCTTTCTGTATTCTGACTCATCGTTGTTTGATATCCCTCCTGATTTGGTGATGTCATCAGCGAACTTGTAGCTGGCGTAGTTTGGAATTTGACAACACAGCCGCGTGTGTACAGGGAATACAGTAGGGGGCCGAGGACACAACCATGGGAGTACAGGAGTACAGTAGGAGGCTGAGGGCACAGCCATGTGTGTACAAGGAGTACAGTAGGGGGCGGAGGACACAGCTGTGGATATACAGGAAGTACAGTAGGGGATGAGAACACTGCTGTGGGTGCACGGAGAGTACAAAAGGGGCTGAGAACACATCCTCCAGTAGTTCCAATGTTGAGTTTTATTGTGGAGAATGTACAGATACCTATCTTCACGGATTGTGGTCTGTGTGTCAGAAACCAGGGTATCCAGTTGCAGAGGGTGGAGCCATGATCAAGGTCACGGAGTTTTGAGATAAGTCTGGAGGGGATAATGATGTTGAAGGTGGAGCTGTAGTCAATGACCAGGAGTCTGGTGTATGCATCCTTGTTGTCCAGATGTTCCATGGATGAGGGCAGGGCAGGTATATGGCATCCGTTGTGGACCCGTTACATCAGTCGGCACATTATAGGACAGCAGGCCAGGCTGGGAGACTGGAGGTGATGTGGGCCATAACCAGCGTCTCAAAGCACTTCATGTTTATTGAGGTCAGAGCCACTGTGGGGGAGTCATTAAGGAATGTTGCAGGTATTTTCTCACTAGGAGAAAGTGAGGACTGCAGATGCTGGAGATCAGAGCTGAAAAATGTGTTGCTGGAAAAGCGCAGCAGGTCAGGCAGCATCCAAGGAGCAGGAGAATTGACGTTTCGGAAATGAGCCTCAGATGTACCTGTGCCTGATGTCACCGTGGCAGACATGATCAGTCTTCCTGCAGGTCAAGTCAATGAAAGCGACAGGCCTGGAGAGTGTTCCTGGCTGAGCACTCAGATCCTGTGAGAACCAACTGACAGAGGTATTTACAAACAACTTCAACCTCTCTGTCCTGAAGCCGAAATCCCAGCCTGCTTCAAGAAAACCACTATCATCCTTGTACGTGAGAAAACACAGAGCTGAAAAATGTGTTGCTGGAAAAGTGCAGCAGGTCAGGCAGCATCCAAAGAGCAGGAGAATTGGCGTTTCGGGCATGGGGTCTTCTTCAGGAATGAGAAAAGTGTGGTAAGCAGGCTAAGATAAAAGGTAGGGAGGAGGGACTTGGGGGAGGGGCGTTGGAAATACGATAGGTGGAAGGGGAGGGAGAAGTCTGAGGCAGTCCAGGTAAATTCTCAGACTCCTCCCTCTCCTTCCTAGAGCTCTTAATTTCTATCTCGGGTGACCGAATCAACACGGACATTTAATATAAACCGACCGACTCCCACAGCTACCTAGACTACACCTCCTCCCACCCTGCCCCCTGTAAAAACGTCATCCCATATTCCCAATTCCTTCGCCTCCACCGCATCTGCTCCCAGGAGGACCAGTTCCGATAGTGAACAACCCAGATGGCCTCCATCTGCAAAGACCGCAATTTCCCCTCAGACATGGTCGACGATGCTCTTCACCGCATCTCCTCCACATCCCGCTCCTCCGCCCTTGAACCCCACTCCTCCAATTGCCAACACAACAGAACCCCATTGGTCCTCACCTACCACCCCACCAACCTCCAGATACATCGTATCATCCGTCGTCATTTCGGCCACCTCCAAACAGACCCCACCATCAAGGATATATTCCCCTCTCCTCCCCTATCAGTGTTCTGAAAAGACCACTCTCTCTGTGATTCCCTTATCAGGTCCACACCCCCCACCAACCCAACCTCCACTCCCGGCACCTTCCCCTGCAACTGCAAGAAATGTAAACCTTGCGCCCACACCTCCCCCCTTAGTTCCCTCCAAGGCCCCAAAGGATCCTTCCATATTTGTCACAAATTCACCTGCACCTCCACACACATTATTTACTGCATCCACTGCACCCGATGTGGCCTCCTCTATATTGGGGAGATAGGCTGCCTACATGTGGAACATTTCAGAACACACCTCTGGGACACCCGCACCAACCAACCCAACCACCCCGTGGCTCAACACTTCAACTCCCCCACCCACTCCGCCAAGGACATGCAGGTTCTTGGCCTCCTCCATCGCAAGACCATGGCAACACGACGGCTGGAGGAAGAGCGCCTCATCTTCCGCCTCAGAATCCTTTAACCACAAGGGATGAATTCAGATTTCTCCAGCTTCCTCATTTCCCCTCCCCCCACCTTGTCTCAGTCCTAAACCTCGAACTCAGCACCACCTTCCTAACCTGCAATCTTCTTCCTGACCTCTCCGCCCCCACCCCCTCTCCGGCCTATCACACTCACCTTAACCTCCTTCCAACTATCGCATTTCCAACGCCCCTCCCCCAAGTCCCTCCTCCCTACTTTTTATCTTAGCCTTCTGGGCACACTTTCCTCATTCCTGAAGAAGGGATCATGCTCGAAACATCGATTCTCCTGCTCCTTGGATGCTGCCTGATCTGCTGCGCTTTTCCAGCAACACATTTTTCAGCTCTGATCTCCAGCATCTGCTGTCCTCACTTTCTCACAATCCTTAGGGAGTCAACAAGTGCCATTTACATGAACCACCTGAACAAAAGACCTGAGGGCATTTCTGCTAAGTTTCGAGATGTTACAGTGTTGGTTGGATGGGCAGGCAATATTAATGAAGTAGGGAGACTGCAGAAAAGCTTGGACAGTTTAGGACTGTGGGCAAACATGTTGCTGATGGAATATAACATGGGCACGTGTGAAATTATGCACTTTGGTAGGCGGACTAGAGGCAGACACTATGTTCTAATAGGATCCATTAAACCTGAAGCACAAAAGGATTTTGAAACACTCGTCCTCTGTTATGGTTACTGTGCAGGTTCAATTGGCAGTTAGGAAAGCAAATGCAATGTTCGCATTCATTTCAAGGGATCTAGAATTAAAGAGAGGAGTCATACCGCTGAGAATGTAATGGGCAATGTTCAGACGGCATTTGGAATGTTGGGAGCTATTTTGGGCAATATCTCTGGGGAAAAGATCAACTGGTGTTGGAGGTGATCCATCCTGGGGATGGTGGCTTGTCATAAGCGGCAGTGTGTGTACTCGATGGAATTTAGAAGAATGGGAGTCGAGGCATCTGATAGAAACTGATTGTATCAATCTTCGCAGTAATCAGTCAGTGTGTAGAAGATAAGTCCACTAGTCATAGAGACTATGATAAAATGACACAGTTTCACAGCGAAGGAATGGGCTGAATGGGCGCAATCTATAGCAATATCTCATGCTGTTATGGTCATGTGGTCTATTTTTTCAGTGCAGAATTGTTTGTCTCTGAGCAGCTCTTGTAACCCTTGTATTTGTATGTTGATTTGACTTCACGTTCTGTTCAATGGTAATCTCTGTGATATGAACAATGGGAGGATTCAGTGTCGGCCAGTATTCCATTAAGCGTTGAATATAAACAGCTATATGTGAGTCTCATCTGGCGGGAATACACTGTCTCTCAATTGATTACCATTTCGAAGGAGTGATCCTGTTACACCAGTATTGTTGAATTTAACAAAACAGATGCAACTTATCACAGCACACAGCGACAATAAGTTATCGAACACTGAACACCCTTCGATTAACAGAAATGTCTACAATGTTCTGTATCAGAAACACTGCTTTCCTGTTCATGTTCAAATCAGATAACCTGTCCCATAGAGAAGCTCAATTTGGAACTATTTTTTTTAATCTTTTTTTTTGGATGTGGGCATCGCTGGATGGGCCCACCATTTCTTGTCCATCCCTCGTTGCCTCCCTGAGAAAGTGGTGCTGAGCTGCCTTCTTGAACCGCTGCAGTCCACTTGCTGTGTGTTGACCCACAATGCTATTAAGGAGGGAATTCCAGGGTTTTTACCAGTAACAGTGAAGGAACGGCGATATATTTCCACATCAGGATGTTGATTGGTTTGGAAGGGAATTTATAGGTGGTGCCATTCCTATAAGTATGCTGGCCTTGTCATTCTAGATGTACGTGTTCGTGGGATTGGAAAATGCTGTCTGAGGATCTTTGGAGAATTTCTGCATTGTGTCTTGTAGATAATACACACTTCTGCTACTGAGCGACGGTGGTGGATGGAGTGAATGCGTGTGAATGTGATGCCACTCAAATGGACTATTTTGTTCTGGATGGTTTCAAGCTTCTTTAGTCTTGTTGGGCCAGCACTCATTCAGGCAAGTGGGAGAAATCCATCTCATTCCTGACTTGTGCCTTTTAGATGATTGACAGGCTTTAGGAAGTCAGGAGGTAAGTTACTCACGCAGTATTCCTAACCTCTGATCTGCTCTTACATTTATATGGTGAGTCGAGTTGAGTTTCTAATCAATTATAACCCCCAGGATATTGATAGTGGGGAACTGAGTGATGATAATGCTGCAAATACTAAGTTGTTATATTGTTTCTTATTGGTGATGGTCATTGTCTGGTATCTGTGTAGTGCACATGTTACTTGCCAATTGTCAGCCCAAGATGGAGAGGGACAGATCTTGTTGCATTTTGGCATGGACTGCTTCCATATCTGAACATTTGTGAATGGTGCTGAACATTGTGCAGTCATTGTCGAATATCCCCAGGTCTGACATTATGATGGAGGGAAGGTCATTGATAAAGGAGCTGAAGATGCTTGGATCTAGGATTTATCCGGAGAGTCACTGAAGGTGTTGTCTTGTGTGGTGATGAAGGTGATGCCTTTGCAGTATCTAGTGCCTTCAACCGTTTCTTGATATCAGTCAATCGAATTTGCTGAAGACTGCTATCTGTAATGATGGGGACCAAGGGAGGAGACTGAAGTGGATCATCTACTCGAAACTTCTGAGTGAAGAATTCTGTGAAATCTTCAGCCTTATCTTTTGCACTAATGTACTGAGCTCCTCCATCATTGAGGTTGGGGATATTTGTGGAGCCTCCTACTCCGGTGAGTTGTTTAGTCGTCCACCACCATCCACGATCAGTTTCGCAGGACTGCAGAGCTTAGATCTGATGTGTCTGTTCTGGGATCGCTTAGCTCTGCCTGTCCCTTGCATTTTATGCTATTGGGCATGCAAATAGTTCTGTTTGGAAGCTTCAGCAGATTAACATTTTATCTTTATGTATGCCTGGGTCTGCTCCTGGCTTGCCCTCCTGCACTCTCTTTTGAACCAGGGTTGATCCTATTGCTTGATGGCAATTGTTGAGTGGGAGATATGAGGTTATAGGTCACAGGGGCTCCCAGAGCATCGACCGCCCGACTCTATCGCACTGAGCTGCCTCCTGTGCCGGATCGGTCCTGCCTTTGGGACAGGACATATCCAGGGACGGTGATGGTGCTGTCTGGGTTATATCCGTAAGGTAAAATTCAGTGAGTATGCCTATGTCAAGCTGTTGCTTGACTGGTCTGTAAAACAATTGTCCCAATTTTGGTACGAGCCCTCATTGTTAGTAAGGAGGACTTTACAGGTTCGACAATGATGTTTCGAACGTTCACTTTTTCGGTATCCAGGTCAATACATCTGGTTTCATTTCTTTGAGATTTTGTAGCACATCTGACTGACTCGCTAAACCACTTCAGAGGGCGATTGAGAGTCAATCACATTGCTTTGGGTCTGGAGTCAACGGTCGGCCCAACCAGATGAGAAATGGAAGATTCCTTCATTGAAGAATGTGAGTGAACCAGATGGATTTTTATGACAATCGGCAATGATATCATTCTCATAGGCGGAATCTTAATTGCAGGAATATTTTAAAATTATTGAATTGAATTGCCACCCTCTACAGTGGCGGGATTCGAACCTCAGTCCACAGAACAGGAGCTGATTTTCTGGATTGATAATCTCGCGGTAATACGGTGAAGCTTACTTGGAATCACATGTTGTACTCGACTGCTATTCATTGTGTTGTCCTGTTTTTCTATAATTGTTATGTTATTGTGGAACCTCATCCTTCAGTAAATCCTGATTGAAATACACGGCGATGAAAGTCATCCCCACTGCTCGAATTTCATTCAGTCTGTTTTGTTTGAACGGACATTTCAAGGCAACTGCACATCAGAGAACAGGAAGAGAAAATGGGTGATTGTGCACTGTACCTGTCACCGGACCAGCGTGTCTGTCTAGGCACCGAAAGTATTTATTGTAGGTCAGAGAACCGCAGAATTATTATAGCACAAATGGAGGTCAGTCAGCCCATCGTGGGGTCATAAGATCTCCAACGGCACAACTGGAGATAGAGAGAATATGTGGAGATAGATTATATGAGAGAGAAATAAACAGAGAGAAAGAAAGTGAAGAGAGATAAAGTAAGAGAGAATAGAAAGGGGAGCGACTAACTGAGAGAGGGATGAAGAGGAGTTATATGAGGGTGAGGTTAAATAGATCAGAAGACAGCATGAAGGTGGATAGATATGGACAGACAGAATTCAGAAGTTTCATTTCGAAATTCCTCTGGACTGCAAACCCTTTGTCTGGGTGTCATACACAGTAAGCAGTGTGCTGACACTGGCTGTCATCCCAGATCAATCATTTCCAATAATGTCACAGAGCTAGGTTACTGACAGCTAAACAAAATCCATTCGGCCAATAGATTAGTACATGGAGAAGGTGGATTTTTAAAAATAGACTATGCCAAGACCAGCAGGAAATGATAACCCCCACTGTGTGAGAGACTGGTCCAGAGAATCTCTGTCAGGTGGATTACTGACTGTCGTGGAAATTAAACTGACTGGACTCAGATGCTAGCAAGAGCAAAGAAAAAGCTTTATTTTTAACCACTGCAGGGAATCATTACACTTGACAAACACGCCTTGTGTAAGGGCCCTGAATATAATTAACGTATTCCTTTTGTACTCTTCTTATCATACGCTCAAGGACAAGGGCTGGGAAACATTTGAGTTCTTGTTTTCTCACTCCCTTGCTGTGGACATAACTCTCTTTCTGTTTTCCTTAGCTTTTCTGCTGAATTCGCCTGCTCGCCAGGCCAGGTTGAATGTATACAAAGTTCAGCAAAGACAAGCTGTCTCCACGACTGCAGAATTCAGCAAAGTGTTTGCAACGTTCAGAAAAGTTTTAGAATTAGCAGAGCATTCTCTTTCAGGTTTCACAGAAAATGTTAAGTTTGTTAATTTTCTATTACACTGACAGAGGGGAAATCAGGATCTCAGCTGTGGATCAACTAATGATTGATAAATATCACACACCACTTGCATAGTTTTGTAATCCACATTTCAATTTATATAGCTCCATATCAGGAGTGCATTTTAACAACCTTATCTCTTTGTAGTTTGCATATTTTGGTTTGTACAGAAAATCATTTATTTCACTGTATTTTGATTTGCATAAATGCATTTCATTAATATCGTCTCTGCTAATTCCTCATTGTAGGTATACACTTTAATCTGCTCTTCGTATGAGTTATAAAGAGAGTAACGTTCCAACACTAGTGAGTGGGGAACATCACTGTCCCTCCGCCCAGACTGAACAGTCATGTCCCCGAATCCTCTCTATCTTCTCTCTTTTCCCCAATGTCATAATCACAATGAAAATGAAGTCCAGTTAAAGATACTTCACAACAGTTCCTTAGCATCGATAACATCAACATCATGACCCACACCTGTCCTCTCTGATTCTGGAATAACTATCTGAATTGTCATGATTTGGAGATGCCAGTGTTTGACTGCGGTGTACAAAGTTAAAAATCACACAACGCCAAGTTATAGTCCAACAGGTTTAATTGGAAGCACAGTAGCTTTGTCAGCTCGATCGTAACACAGAATTTACAGCAAAAATTTAGTGTGATGTGACTGAAATTATACATTGAAAAATTGTTTGTCTGTTAAGCCTGTCATCTGTTAGAATACAGTGATAGTTTCACTTCTTTTTTGAGAAGTTGCATTCTCGGGTTAGCTGTTAACAATGGTGATAGCTAGACAGTATGTTGAAGATGTTAGCCCCCTGTGTTCTCTGTCTATGATCTGATGTTTAGACTGATTCTAATCTAAAAAGTGAGATAACAGAGTTTTACATAAATTCATGCAGTTTTGAGCTAAGTACAATGTAACTCTGCAAGTACAAATTCACCCCACAAAATATATATGTACATGTGGGTCTTTGTCTGTCTATGTGTGTGTGTCTGTCTGGGGTGGGGGTTGTGAGTGTGAGAAAGTGTGTGTATGTGTGTGTGTGTAGTGAGTGCAGATTGTCTCAAGTCTGTGATGGGGTGCATGTGTGAGTGTGGGAGTGTGTGTGTTTATAAGGGTGTTTGTGGGTGTCTGTGTGCGTGTCTGTGTGTACCTGTGTCCATGTGTATGTGAGAGTGTGTGTGCGTGTAGGAATATCTGTGTGTGTGTGTAGTGCAATCGTGATCACCTGTAATGTGACATGAACCCAAGGTCCCGGTTGAGGCCCTCCCTATGGGTACCGAACTTAGCTATCAGCCTCTGCTCGGCCACTTTCCTCTGCTGCCTGTCCCGAAGTCCACCTTGGAGGATGGTCACCCGAAAGTCCGAGGCT
This sequence comes from Chiloscyllium punctatum, assembly GCF_047496795.1. Classification (NCBI taxonomy): domain Eukaryota; kingdom Metazoa; phylum Chordata; class Chondrichthyes; order Orectolobiformes; family Hemiscylliidae; genus Chiloscyllium; species Chiloscyllium punctatum. The sequence goes on from NC_092739.1 coordinate 2,974,626, forward strand.
GAATGTCCTGGACCACTGAAGTGTTCCCCAACTGGGAGGGAACCCTCCTGTCTGTTGATCGTTGTGCGGTGCCCATTCATCCGTTGTTGTAGCCTTTGTTCGGTTTCCCCAATGTACCATGCCTCCGGGCATCCTTGCCTCTAACGTATATAATAGAAAGCGTTGGCTGAGTCACATGAATACTTGCCATGTACAAGGTGGGAGGTTTTCCCACGCGTAATAGTGGTACCTATGTCCACAATCTGACACGTGTTGCAGCATTCACCGTGACAGGGTTGTATGGAGTTGTCCTGAGAGCCGGGCATTTTGCTACGAACAATGAACTGTTTGAGGTTTGGCGGTTGTTTAAAGGCAAGTAGTGGAGGTGTGGGGATGACCTTGGTGCCCTGCTCATCCTCATTGATAATGTGGTGCAGGTCACGAAGAACATGGTGTAACTTTTCAGGCCCTGGGAAGTACTGAACCACAAAGGGTAACCTGTCAGTTGCAGCATGTGTCTGTCTCCTGAGGAGGTCATTATGGTTCCTTGCTGTGGCACCTCGGAACTGGCGGTCGATGAGTTGAGCATCGTACCCCGTTCTTGTGAGGGCATCCTTGAGGGCGCGTAGGGAACTCTGAAGGACTCTGAACGTGACGGACACCTGGAAGTGAGGGTGAGGAGAGATCAGAAACTGGTAGCATTAGACTGGAATGTTCCAACAATGGGCGGGAGTTTATTTTGGGATCTTTATTGGCTTTCCCAGCCTTGGATATCATTAGCATCCCGGATTGAAGATGTACTGCTGGTTATTCAAGCTGGTTACTATCCTATCCTTGCTATAGTTGGTGTTATTGGTAAGTCACTCGAGATGTCTAGTGAAACGGTCTGAACTGAATTGATGATCATGTGATGTAGATTTTGGGAAGGTGCAAGTCAATGTTTTCATTTCCAGTCAAAGCATCCATTCCTTAGAAATTATAACTAGCAAATTACTCGGGACAAGTTGCTCACCAATATGCGAGGATGAAACAGACGGTTCTCACCCTCTTTGATTCATTTCCTCCTGCACAGTTCATATCTCCATATCTTCCCCATTCACCAATGCTTTCCAGTACAACCACTGTGACATCAAGTCTCCTCCTCAGCCTCAGTGCAACTCCTAAATAAACCAACATTTGTACCTTTGTTAATTCCGGATACAGCTATTTCAAGTCCCTTCTTAACACGAGTCCATTGCAAAGTAATTGCACTTGGGATGTTTAACTTGTTCTCTGCACAGAATCTGAAAGATGGGAAGACAGTGTATGGTGGTCACATCATTGGTTCATAATCTAGAGCCACAGAATAATAATCTGTTGATATAGGTTTGCCTCATGTTCATTAGAGAAAGAAATGGGGCATCCTTCCCTGGTCAGGTCTCTGTGTGACTGCAAACCCACAGCACTGTGTTTTACTCTTTTCAGTCCTGTGGAACAGCTGAACCAGTCACTTAGTTCAAGACTGGCACAACATGCTGGCCTGACCAGGTCTGCATACATCCCTTAAGGGCAGGTCAAAAGGAAAGATAACTCCCTTCTTCTGCCTGTATCCCCTACTCCTGCAGCTGATTTCCATTCAGGTAGGTAGCCATTCACTGTTTTAGACGTATTCTTCGTGATTGAGTCTCTCTCCGAGAGTGATGTTCACCTCGATAGGCACCTCTGGTGCTGCCTTTATTGATGTTGACCCTCAGATGTAAGGATGGTTTAAATTCCAAATCAGTGACAGTGCATCGTAAACGAATGGTTTCCTGTGTCACATGAAGAAAATGGAGCCAGCTAAGTGAGGGAAAGGAATTATTGTGATCAACTCTGAGACCGTTGTTGAGGCAGTGTTTGGGGTATTGTGGACAGATTTTAGCTCCTTTATATGGAGTGATTTCTTTATCACAGAAAAAATAAACAGGAGTTCCACCGGATTAATCCCTGGGATGATGGCACCATGAGGAGTGAGTGAAGGTTGATCTGTCGCGCCGTGAGATAATAAGAGGTGATTGCATTGAACCTTGAGAGGAATGGACAATCACTCCTTCTATTCTAAACAGACAATGGGAAGGTGATAAATTCCGTCACTTTTGTTTCACTCAGGATGCATGAATCTGGATAGTTTAATTGCCTCTGAGGACGTTACGCCGACCCACCCCAACCCCCACTCCCCACAGTGATTGAGAGAGACAGAGAGGTCCAGGTTTTGAATAAACTCTCCCCATATTAATACAGTGCATTTGGTGTGTGATCCTGCAATGAATGTCATATTATCCACCATCCTGACAGCATCCACAATACCTTCATTCTAAAACAGTTAACTAATCTCACCAGCTACTGATATTCATGAAGAACATGAATCCATATTCTCAGAGATGCAAGGTGCCTCCTTAAGGTTTAGACCATAAGACTATAAGCTACAGGAGCAGAAATTAGGCCAGTTTGCCGATCTAGTCTACGCTGCCATTCAATCATCACTGATAAGTTTCTCAAGCCCATTCTCCGACGTTCTCCCCTTAACCCTTGATGCCGTGGATAATCAAAAAAAAATCATTGTCTCAAATATACTCAATGACCTGGCCCCACAGCCTTCTGTGGCAATAAGTTGCAAAGATTCTCCATTCCCTGGTTAAAGAAGTATACTTATCAACGTTGTAGAAGGTATTTGCTTTAAGCTAAGGCTGTGTCCTTGGTTCCTAGTCTCTCCTACCAATGGAAACATCTTATGAACATCCACTCTGTTCAGGTCATTCAGTATTCTGTATGTTTCAATTACATTTCCCCTCTTCCTTCTAAACTTTATCAAGTATAGACTCAAAGACTCAAACATTCCTCATACAATAAACTTTTCACTCTTATGACTATTCCCGTGAAAATCTTCTGAACACCCTCCAGGGACAGTACATCCTTCCTGAGATATGGGGCACAACAGTGCACGCAATACTCCAAATGTAGTCTGACCAAAGCTGTATACAGCCTGTTTTTATATCCAATTTCTCTCGTAATAAATGCCATCAATAATAACTGCAACTGCCCTCCTAACTACTACCTCAACCTGCAAGCTTACCTTACGAGAACCCTGCACTAGAACTCCCAAGTCCCTTTGCATTTCAGATTTCTGAATTTTCTCCCCATTTAGGAAATAGACCATGCCTCTATTCTTCGTGCTAAAGTGCATGAACTCACACTTTCTGATGTTAGAATGCATCTGCCAACCCCTTTATCTGGCCAATTCCTTCTTCAGCCCCTCCGCCTTCTCTCTCCGACCTGACTCTCTAAGTATCTTTGTTTCGTCTGCAAACTTAGCCACAGTGCCCCCAGTTCCATCATCAAGATTGTTAACGAATAAGTAAAAAGTCATGGTCCCAACACTGTGCCTTGCTGACCACCTGCTGCCATCCTGAGAAGGACCATTTTATCCCCACTCTCTGCTTTCTGCCGGACAGAAAAGCTTCTATTCATGCCTCTACCTTGCCTCTAAGACAACGGACCCTTATCATACATTCCTGAAGAAGGGCTTATGCCCGAAACGTCGATTCTCCTGTTCCTTGGATGCTGCCTGACCTGCTGCGCTTTTCCAGCAACACATTTTCAGCTCTGATCTCCAGCATCTGCAGTCCTCACTTTCTCCTCCTTTATTCAGCTTTAATACCGTTACTTCTGATTCTAAACTCTCCATCTGAAATTGCAGAGTAAATTCAATCATATTATGATCACTGCCTACTACTATTTCCTTCACCTTAAGCTCCCTCATCTAATCTGCCTGCACAAGCTGCTCCAAAAAGCCATCTCATAGACATTCCACAAATTCCTTTTCTTGCAAACCACCATCAAGCTAAATTCCCAGCCACCTCCATAATGAAATCCCACATGATTACTGTAACTTTGTATTTCTTACACATCTTTCTAGCTCCTGGTGTATCTTGCAACCCAGTCCTGACTACTGTTTGGAGGCCTGAACAGAAATCTAACTACTTTTTTTTAACCTTTGTGATTTCTCAATTCTACCGACACAAATTCTATACCATTTGACCTTACTTCATTTCCTATTGTTGATTTAATTTCATTTCTTACTAATAAGACAAACCCATCCCCTCTGTCCAACTGCCTATCTTTTTGATAGGATGCATATCCTTGAATATTCAGCTCCCAATCCTGATCCTCTTGCAGCGATGTCTCTGTGATGGCGACCTGCCAATTTGTGTATGAGTCACAAGCTTATTTACCTTATTCGTTATACTGCATGCATTCCGATATAACAGTTCAGCCCTGTATTAGCCTTTCCTCTTATTGTTATTTGTTTGTCCTGTGTGTTTGATGTTTGATTACTAACGCTTTACATGCTCTCTGCGTCTGTGCTGGAGATTTGAATAACTTAGAGTCATAGAGTCATAGAGATTTACAGCATGGAAACAGACTCTTCGGTCCAGCCCGTCCATGCCAACCAGATGTCCCAACCCAATCTAGTCCCACCTGCGAGCACCCGGCCCATATCCCTCCAAACCCTTCCTATTCATATTCACATCCATATGTCTCTTAAATGTTGCAATTTTACCAGCCTCCACCACTTCTTCTGGCAGCTCATTCCATACACGAACCACCCTCTGCGTGAAAATGTTGCCCCTTAGGTCTCTTTTATTTCTTTCCCTTTCTCACCCTAAAATGATGCCCTCTAGTTCTGGACTCCCCGACCCCAGATTTGTCCTATCCATGCCCCTCATAATTTTGTAAACTTCTATAAGGTCACCCCTCAGCCTCCGACGCTCCAGGGAAAACAGTCCCAGCCTGTTCAGCCTCTCCTTGTAGCTCAAATCCTCCAACCCTGGCAACATCCTTGTAAATCTTTTCTGAACCCTTTCAAGTTTCACAACATCTTTCCGATAGGAAGGAGACCAGAATTGCACGCAATATTCCAACAGTGGCCTAACCAATGTCCTGTACAGCCGCAGCATGACCTCCCAACTCCTGTACTCAATACTCTGACCAATAAAGGAAAACATACCAAACACTTTCTTGTTGAGTTCTGCAGTCTTACCCCTCCTTTAATTCAGGTTTTCTAATATTCGCTATAACTGACACCACCCCACCCCCATTTAGTTTAATGTACAGCCTACAGCCCTAGTTATGCGATTTGCTAGGACTCTAGTCCCAACACGGTTCAAATGAAGACCGTCGGATCGGAACAGTGCCCTCCTTCCCCAGTACTGGTGTCAATGTCCCATGATACAAACTCATTTCTCTCACATCAAACTTTGAGCCACGCATTTTCCTGCTGACCCTGTGCTAATTAGCTCATGGCTCAGGCCGTAATCCAGAGATTATTTCCTTTTTGGTTCTGTTTTCTAAGTTAGCTCTGAGTTCTTCGTATCCCTTAGCAGAACCTCTGCCCTGGTTTTATCTCTATCGTTGGTACCTACACTGACCACGACCAATGGATCTTTACCCTCCCACTCCAAGTTCCTCTGCAGCCAAGATGAGATATCCCTTACCGAAACACCAGTACGTAATGCAACTTTCAGGACTCTCAATCCCGACCACAGAGAACAGTGTCTATGCCGCTAACTATACTATCCCCGATTACAGTAACATTTCTCTTTTCTTGCCCCACTTGAAAGATTCCCTCAACTCGGTGCTGTGACCATTATGCTCATCCTCCCTGCAGTCCCCATTTCCACCCACACAGGGAAGAAAACTCTTGAACCTGTAAGACACCAACAGGGGCTGAGGTTTCCTGCAACTCTACCTCCTGGATCCCTCTACCTGCCTCACTCATAGTCAAATCCTCAGTTTCCTAACCACTGGCTGAATTTGAGTCAGTTGATCTATGGAGTGTAACTGTCTCCTAAATCACAGCATCCAGGGAACTCTCCCCCTCCTTGATGCCTCACATTGTTAGAAGCTCAAACTCCAGCTCATCGACTCAGAGCCAGAGTTCTTCTAGCTTGCTACGTTTACTCCAGACATGGTCACTGGGATCCACAGTGGGGTCCACCACTCCGACATCATAGAGAAACAACACATCACCCGACCCTCCATCCTTATTTTAATTAACTACTATTGAATTGTTCCTTTACAATTTTTAGTTGTTTTTGTACATCTGCTTATGCAAGATGTAACCAATAAATTAACATGTTTCAATTTAACACAGATTCAAATGTAACCCACTCCCTATTAGCAAATCAGATCACATTCTCCCTTTGTCAAACCCGCTCATTACCTTCTGATAGAATTCTGACAGACTTGTCAGCGGGACCACTCCTTGATAAAGCCATGCTGACTCAACCCTATTTTACCATGTACCTCCAAGTACTCTGCAATGTCATTGCTAGCAATGCACTCTAAATCCGGATTAACGACCGATGCCAGGCTATTCTGCCCTATGATTTCCTGTATTTTGCCTTTCTTCCTTCTTACACAGAGAGTTTACATTATCCATTTTCCAGTTCTCTGGGACTCTGTCTGATGATAGTTATTCCTGAACAGTCACGACCAATGGTTTCACAAGCTCCTCCACTAATTCCTTCAGAACATTGATTGTTATCCTTCCAGTCTGTGTGATTTATCCATTTTCAAACGTTGCAGCTTCTCCAGTACCTTCTACTCAGCGCCAATCATTACATCCATCCCTCACCCTTGACTCGCTTGAAGTTCTGGAATGTTCCTAGTGTCTACCATTGTGAGGATTGATGGAAAGTACCTATTCAATTCATTCTCCAATTCTTTGTTCTCCATTTCTCTGCAGTCAGCCTCAATTTCTGGTTGTCCAATGTTCACTCTCCCCTTTCATATATCTTAACAAAACTCATGCAATCTCCTTTTCTAAAGCGAGCTAGCTTACATGTTTCGTGTTCACCAATTTATTGCTTCTTAAATTGTACTCTGCTGCTGTATAAAGGCTTCCCAATCTTAGACAGGCTGAGTGAGAGCATTCCTGTTAACTGACTGTTGAAAATATATTAATGTAACTATACTAATCCTTTTGCCCATCATTGTGTAGCGTGGTGGCACAACACTGCTGCCTCACAGGGTCAGGGACTCGGGTTCAATTCCAATCTCTGGACCCTTTCTTTGTGGAGTTTTTACAATCTCCCCGTGTCTGCATTGGGAAGATTAATTACTTTCTCTCTTCACAATATGTTTCTGTGTTTGTTTCAGGTTTATGCTATCTACAGTATATTTGCTTGTGTTTGATGGAGGATTGCTGCAAATATGACGGCTTTATTGTAAAAGTGGCACGGGTGCTCGGGCTCCCGAGTGCTTGGGAATCTTGCCCAGCTACTTATGTGAGTGCATGTCCCTGATTACCTCCTCCGTCTCTCTCAATCCTTGAGTCCATCCGTCACTGCATGCAGCCTTTCATCGAGCCACCCCGGGATTCCCCACACCCCATCGCCTGGTACTGGATGCTCCCTACGCAGGGAGCGCTCAAAGACACTGAGCATTTTATGAACTGCTAGGGATGCGGGGCAAAGACCCTACCTTTTAAAAGAACAGAATAGCTATAATCCAATTGAACCGCAAAGCAGAGTAAACAGGCAGAATGGCAGCCATCTGTTCTGACATTTCCTGGTCTTTTAGGCTAATTCTGTTTATCCTCGTCCATCTACAAATAGATGCTCCATATGTATACCTTGTCACACAGGTTTGGTGAAGGTGATAGATATCAGATCCTATGGTCATTGCGACTGATTCATTGGGCTCCACCTTCCTGGTTAATGAGATCACACTTAAGTTTTTATTGCCAAGTCCATCCATTTTAAAGTAAAGGTTCTTGCCAGAGTTGTGCTGAAAGGATATTTGAATGTTGAAGAGACTAGATTATGCCACGTGCCAGTGAGGTTAGGAATAGGAAGGCAGTATAGTTAAAAACATGGCCAAAGAGCTGGTAGGGTAGGCAGCACTTGCAATATGTGGATCATTGGGATTCCCGGGTCAACAGGATACACACAAGAAGGACGGGATGCATCTGAACTGGCAGCAATCTCCGTTATGTGGGTAATTGAGATTCCTGGGTCAGTATGAAATACACAAGAAGGACGGGATAGACGTGAACTGTCATCAATCTCCTGGCAGGCAGGTTTGCTATTGTCACTCAGGAGGGTTTAAACTAGTGTGGCGGTGGAGGGAAGCGGGGGAGCCAGAGCATTACGTCCACAAGCACACTGACTGAAGAGCAGTTGGAGACTAATCCCAGTACAACTAAGACCAACAACAAACTGGCAGTGGGGAGTGAACACAATGGGACTGGCAGTCTGAAGTGTGCTGATTTTAATGTGAGCAGTGTGACAGGCAAGACAGATGAGCTTGGAGCTTGGAGTTTGAATGAGTATATATAACAATGATATAAATATTACAGAGATTTGGTTGAGAGAGGGATCAGAAAACAGTCAATCCAATGGGTCCAAGAGAGAGTTGAATAATGTGCAGTGAGAGGCTGGAGACTGTTGTTTGAAGCAAAATAATCATCCAGCAGTTGATTGGAATTGGACAGTGTGTGATGCAATGTACAGATTGAAGGGACAAGGGAGGAACCTGAAATTGCCTGTTCACAATATTTTCTGCTTTACTGACAGTCTTTTGTAATCTCCTGTTACCAAGAATAGTCAAGGAGAATTTATGTCAGGGAAACTCAAACCAAATATCAGGTCAGGATCTGATGGAGTTGGGCTGAAGTGTATTTATTTCAATGCAAGAATTATTATGGGTAAGACCGATGAACTGACAGCCTGAAACCGTACATGGGACTATGATGTTGTGGGTTTACAGAGACTTGGTTGAGAGAGGGAAAGGACTGGCCGTTCAACATTCCAGGATTTCGTTGTTTTATGCGAGATGGAGAGGAAGGTAAAAGAGGTGGACGAGTTGTTTTACACGTGCACTCGAAGAGGACTTACAGGAGGGATCATCCACTGCAGCAATATGGGTAAAGCTCAATTATAAGATGGCTTCAAGCACTGCGTTATTATAATCCCTCCAACAGCCACGGAGCGATGGAGGAACGAATATGTACGTCGATTAAGGAAAGGTGTATTAAAAAGAGAGTGGTCATATTGAGTGACTTTAGCATCCCCAATAATGACTGGGGTTCCCTTGGAGCAAGAGGCTTAGACGGGGCAGAATTAGTTAACTGCAACAGTATGTAGATAGACCAACGAGAGGAAGAGCCATACTGGACCATGGCTAATGATCCTGGTCAGGTAACTGACCTCTCAGTGGGACATAATATTAGAAAGAGTGATCACAGCTCCTTCAGATTTAAGATAGCTACGAACACGGATAATTCAGGACCTTGTGTGAAGCAACTGAATTGGCGGAAGGCAAATTACGTCAGTATCAGGCAGAGCTAGAACGTGTCAATTGGGAGGAGCTGCTATCAGGGAAATTCACATTGTATATGTGGGAACTGCTTGTTAAATCCTGACAGCACAATCATCTGGTGAACGTCCTCCCGCCTGCACGAATTTCAATCTATTTTGTTTGAACAGATATTTCAAGGCCACTGCATATCAGGCAACAGGAAGAGATGAAGGATGATTCTGCATTGTGTCCTTCGCAGGATCAGCTTGTCTCTCCAGGCACATAAAGTCTTTATTGTGGGTCAGAGAGCTTCAGAATTAATAAGAGCACTGGAGGAGGCAATTTAACACATTGTACAATGACGAGCTCTCCAACATCACAATTTGAAAACAGAGAGAACAGTGTTTGTGTGTGTGTGTGTGTGAGAGAGAGAGAGACAGAGAAATTAACAGAGAAAAAGGAAGTCAAGAGAGATAAAAGGAATGGATACAAAACGGAGGGAAAGAGTGAGTGAGAGCAAGGGGTGTCAGGTGAGTGTGAAGTTAGATCAGAAAACAGCATGAGGACAAATACACAGACATTTTATTTAGAAATTCCCACAGACTGCAAGCCCTTTGTCTGGTGCCGTACCCTGTGAGCACCTGTCATCCCAGATCATTTATCGCCAATAGTTTCACAGAGCCGTGTCGCTGACGGCTGAACAAGATCCAAATAGCAATAGATTGGTTCCAGGGAGAAGGAGAATTAATTTAAATATTCTGGGCCAACAGGAACTTGTAGTCCCTCTCGACACTGTGTGAGAGACAGGGCGAGAATCACAGTGAGGGGATCACTGACTGAGGGGAAATCAGCATTTCAGCTGTGGGTCAAATGATGACTGATAAAGCTTGAACACCTCGTCCGTGGTTTTGTAATGTACCTTTCAATTCATATAGTTCCACATTGTAAGTGCATTTTAACAGACTTGTCTCTTTGTAGTTTTCGTGTTTTGGAATGTGCAGAAATGTTTTTTTTTAACATTTTATTACTGAGGAAGAAAGGACCTGTTCCGATAGGACAGTCTTCGTCTGAACCGTGCTGGGACCGGAGTCCCAGTGAATCTTAACTAAGGCTGTAGACAGAGCTCTAAACTGATCATAGTGTGTGTGCGTTGGCAGGGTGGAGGTTCCGTTGTAGGGTTTAATTAGAAAAGAGGAGGTAAGAGTACAGAGCTCAGGAGAGGTTATTAAAATCTCCAGCACAGATGCAAATAGGACACAGTGTATGAAAAGTGTAAGCAATCAAACTTCAAGCACACTGGACTAACAAATGACAATGAGAGGAGAGACCGTTAATACAAGATTGAATACGTTAGAGCCCGGGTGTCCTTGGAGAAGGAGCACGCGGTGTCCACCAACACCCTGGAGTTGTTCAGGGAGAGGTGGGCGCCGCAGGGAGTGGAGTGCATCATTTCTCCCTCCAACTCTATTTTGATTTAGTCCCTACCCTCCCCTTCACTGTTTTGCTCACACAGCATTGCCCTGTGGTTTGAAGGGCAGTGCTTGTCACTGGCCACCCGGGTGTCTTTCCTATCTTCCTGGTGGTGGAAATTGAATAAAGATTCGTGCACTTTGTGTCTTTTCACTGTGTCTCACACCTGCACACACACACACTATGGGTGCTGGGGAATAAAAATAAGCACTACCGCACTTAGGCGGTAGTGTGGGGGTTAAATATAAAAAAAATAAACAAAAAAAAGAAAAAATATATATATATAAATATACATGGTTTTGGTCACACAGCATTACCCTTTGGTGTGAAGGGCAGTGCTTGTCACTGCCCACTTGGGTGTTTCCCCTTTAAAAAAAAAGAGAAAGAAAAAAAAATACAAGATTGAAGGGGTTAGATCTGAATGCGAGCAGTATAAGGAATAGAGTAAATGAGCTTGTGGCACAGATTGGAATTGGTAGGTATGACGTGATGGCATCACAGAGATGTGGCTACAAAGGGGATCAGGTTATTCAAGGACATATATACTATCGAAAAGATAGGTGGCAGAGGGAGTGGGTTTACATTATTATTAAGAAATGAGATTAAATCAATAGCAATAAAGAAAGTAAAGTCAGACGGTGTAGAATCTGCGTGGGTAGAATTGAGGAACCACAAAAGTAAGACAACCACAGTTGGAGACTTGCACAGGCCTCCAAAGAGTAGTCAGGAGCTGGGGCACAAGATACACCAGGATATAGAAAAGATCTGTAGGAAAGACAAAGTTACAGTGATCATGGGGGATTTCAAAATACAAGTGGAATGGGAAACCAAGTTGGTAGTGGATCGCAAGAAAAGTAATTTGAGGAATGTCTATGGGATGGCGTTTTGGAGCATCATGTGATGGAGCCCACTCGGGAACAGATGACACTGGATTTAATGATGCAGGCTAGATAAGGGAGCTTAAGGTGAATGAAAACTTCAGAAGCAGTGATCAGAACATTGTTGAATTTATGTTGCAATTTGAGAGAGAAGTTAGAATCTGTGTTAACAATATTTCAGATGAATAAAGGCAACTGGAGAGGCATAAGGGAGAAGCTGGGTAGAGTTGACCGGGACAGGGGTCTAGCAGGAAAGACAGAGGAGCAGCAATGGCAGGTGATTCCAAGATTAATGCAGGAGAAACTGCAGAGATTCATGCTGAATAATAGAGGTATGGTACAGGGAGGATGAGGCAATCAGGGCTGACAAGGGAAGTCAGGGATTGCATATAAGCAAAAGAGCAAGTATATAATGCGGTGAAGGGCAGAGGGAAACTGGAGAATTGGGGCCAACAGAAAGCAAGAAAAAATAAATAAGGAGGGAGAAGATTAAATGTGGGGGTAAGCTGACCAGTGATATAAAGGAAATTGTAAGAGATTCTTTAGATATATAAAGTGCAAAAGAGAGGTAAAAGTGAATATGTACCACTGGAAAATGATGCTGGAGAGACAGTAGTGGGAAACAAAGAAATGGCTGAGGAATTTTGCATCTGCCTTCACGGTGGAATACACAGGTAATTTCCCAAGTATTCAAGATAGTGAGAGGATAGTCCTGAATATGGTGGCCATCACCAAGAAGAACATGCTAGAATACGGAATGGCCTGAATGTGGATAGCTCACCTGGACCAGATGGACTACACCCCAGCCTTGAACGGGAGATAGCTGAAGAGTTAGTGCAAGTGTAAGTGGTAATCTTTCAGGAATGACTGAAATCAGGAAAGGGCCAAATGGCTGTATAATTGCGAGTATTACACCCCGTTTATTAAGGGAGTTAGGCACAAGATGGAAAACTGCAGACTGATTAGTAGACTGGTTGGTTGTGGGTAACATCATGGATTCCATCATGAAGGATGCGATTTCTGGATATTTGGAGGTCTTTGGTAAAATAGAACAGAGTCAGCATGGTTTCATCAAAGGGAGGACATGCCAGACAAACCGGCTAGAATACTTTGAGAGAGTAATGAGCAGATTAGATCAAGGAGAATCGATTGATGTTATCCATCTGCACCCCAAGAATCCTTTGACAAGGTGCTATGCATGATGCTATTGAAAAAGGTATGGGCCCATGGTGTTAGAGGCAAGGAGCTAGCATGGATAGCAGTTTGGCTGTCTGACCAAAAGAGAATGTGGATTAATGTGTCCTTCTCAGGATGGCATCCAGTGACAAGTGGTGTTCCACAAGACTCAGTGTTGGGACCACAACTTTTCACTTTGTGCATTCATTATCAATATGAAGGAACTGAGGGCATTCTGGCTAAGCTTTCAAACAGTGCAAGGATAGATAGAAGGACAGGTAGCATTGAAGAGGTGGTTCGGCTGCAGGAGGGTGTTCGAGCGCATCTCCTTAACTTCCCACAGCTCCGCCCTTGTACTCCACCCTTCCAACTACAACAAGTTAGAACCTCTCTGATGCTCGCCTTCCATCCCACCAACTTCAGGCTACAACGCATCATGCTCTGCCATTTCTGCCACCAACAGTCAGACCTCACCAACAGAGATATACTTCCCTCCCTACCCCTATCATCATACTGCTGAGACCATTCCCTCACAAACTCCCTCGTTAGGTCCACACAACCCCACCAAGCCACCTTCCCCTCCCGACACCTTCCCTTGCCACTACAACAGTTATGAAACCTGTGCCAACACCTCCCTTCTCACCTCCACCCAAGGCCCCAAAGCATCCTTCCACATCAGGCAGAGAACATCCTGTGCATCCAAATATCTCATCTCATCTGTCCATTGCACCTTGACTCCTCTACATTGGCGAGACAGGACGTCAACTTGCAGAATGGTTCAGGGAACACTCTTGGACACACAAACCCAACAACCCCACTGCCCTGTGGCTGAATACTTCAATTTCCCCTCCCATTCTGCCAAGATCTTGCAGGTTTTTGGCCTCCTCTACTGCCAAATTCTAGCCAATTGACGTCTGAAGGGAGAACGCATCACCTTCTGCCTTGGGACACTCCCAACACACGATATCTAGGACAATTTCACCAGTTTCCTCATCTCCACTCCCTCCACCTTATCCCAAATCAAACCGTCCAACTCAGCACTGTCCTCTTGAACTGTTCTACCTATCCATCTTCCTTCCCATCAATCCACTCCACCTTCCACTCTGACCTATCACTATCACCACCAATCTTCATCTAGCAATCGCCTTCCAAGCTACCAGCCCCAGCCCCTCCCATTTATCTCTCTGCCCCTCCCTGCCCACCCCACATTCCTGATGAAGGCTTTATGCCTGAAACATCGAATGTCCTGCTCCTCGGATGCTGCCTGACAGGCTGTGCTTTTCTATGCCCACACTTTTTGACTCTGATCTCCGGCATCTGCGGTCCTCACATTCACCTGCTGAAGGATTTTCACAGGTTTGGAGAGTGAGCAAAGAAGTGGCAGATGGAGTACAATGCGGAAAAGTGTGGGAAAGCATTTTGCCAGGATGAATAGAGGCATGGACTTTTTTCTAAAAGCGAGCAATTTCAGAAGTCTGAAGTGCAAAAAAACTGTGGAGTTCTAGTCCAGGACTCTTGAAAGGTAAACTCGCAGGTTGTCAGTAGTTAGGAAGACAAAGACAATGATGGCATTTATTTCAAAAGGGCTTAAATATAAAAGCAGGAATGTACTTCTAAGGCTCTACAAGACTTTAGTCATGTCACATTTGGATTATTGTGCGCAGTTTTGGGTCCCATATCTCAGGAAGGATGTACTGGTCCTGGAGTGTTTTCAGACGAGATCCACGAGAATGGTGCCAAGAATGCAAAGCTGGCATGTATATGAAGAATATTTGAGGGCTCTGGGTCTGTATTTGACAGAGTTCAGAAGAATGTTAGGAGGTCTAATTGAAACTTACAGAATACTAAATGACCTGGGACAGAGTGGATGTTGGGAAGATACATGCAATGGTAGGAGAGACTAGTACCCGAGGGGACAGAGTAAAGTGAAGACCTTTTCGAACAGAGATAAGGAGAAACCTCTTCAACCAGAGAGTGGTGAATTCATGGAATTCACTGTCACAGAAGTCTGTCGAGTCCAGATAATTGAGTATATGTAAGAGTGAGAAAGTTAGATTGTTGACTGTAAAGGGGATCAAGGGTTACAGATAGAAAGCGGGAGAATGGGGTTGAGAAGCTTAACAGCCATCATTGAATGGCAGAGCAGGCTCAATGGGCCTAATGGCCAAATTTCTGCTCCAATGTCATCTAATTGTATGGTTAATATTGGCTCTCCTCATTCCTCATTGGAGTTGTATCCTGGAATTTGATCTTCAAATTATTTAGAAAGAGTAACATTTCAGTCCTGATGTTTGGGAATTATCATGTTCCCCTCCCCCCCCCAGTCTCAGCAGCCATGTCCCCAATATCATAATCACACTGCAATTGAAATCCAGTGAATGGTACGTAATCACAGTTGATTGACATCGATAACATTAACAGCATGACCCTCACCTGTCCTCATATCTTCTGTTAACATATCCATGCCCTGTGTGTGTTATCACTCATGCTGTCGTAGGTACATTTTCCTATCAGATTATGTACAAGAAAAGTTCCCTCCATATTTTACTGATACTATAATCACTGATCAGTCGTTACAAACTGTATGTTTCCATTTATAAACAGAGAAACTTGTTTATGTTCTGACAATCCTTTGTCATTACTCCCATATACAAGGCAGATTAAATGATTACATGCATTCAATCTACCATCTCCAATATTCCTTCCCTCAGTCACCCCCACATATTCCATGCCAAATACGTAAATTTTAAATGTTCTTTATAATTTTAATAACACCAATATTGAATTGAAAGGGGTTAACTGGAGATATTTGTTCAGTGACTGTGATTAATGTCAATCTCCGTGGATCCTAATTACCCCAGTAGAGAGTTCCCATCGTTGAATGATAAATGGGCTCTGTCAATGTGTTATCCCATAGTATGAGTAGGAACATCGCTGACAGCACGAACATGGATCAACTGCTCGAGAGAAAGGGTGGAAGTGATCAGAATCTGAGAACATTAGACTGGAACGTTACAATAATGTTTCAGAATGTGAGGACCTTGGATTGGAATGTTCCAACAATGGATCAGAATCTCAGGTCAGTAAACTGGAATGGTACAACAGTGTATCAGAATCTGAGAACTTTAGACCGGAATGTTCCAAAAATGTATGAGAATCTGAGATCATTAGGCTGGAATGGTTCAACAATGTATCAGAATCTGAGATCATTCGACTGGAACATTGCAATAACAGACAGGAGTTTATCCTCGGGTCTTTACTACCTTTCTCAGCCTTGGATATCATTAGCATCACGGATCGAAGATATCCTTTGGATTATTCAAGGTGGTTACTATCCTATCCTCGCTATAGTTGGTGTTCCTGGTAAGTCATTATATTTGTTTACTAAACCGGGTTGGACTGAATTTCTGCTCATGATATATACATTTTGGAAAGTACAAGACAATGTCTTCAGTTCCAAACAAAAACTTCTTTCCTTCTAAATTATAAGTATCAAACTACTATTCATAAATTACTCACTGATATGCGACAAGGAACCAGAATGTTCTCAAACTCCATAATCCATTTTGTCCTTCACAGATTTACATCTCCAGCTCCTCCCCACTCACCAACCCTATCCAATTCCACCGTAATGATATCCCAGTCTCGTTCTCAGTTTCAGTGCAACTTCTGAATAAACCATGATTTGTGCCTTTTTTAAATTCAGATGCAACAGTTTCAAGTTCATTCTACCCACGTGTCGGTCACTAAATAATTGTTGTTGAGGATGTTTAACTTGTTCTCTGCACAAATGGGACAACAGTTTATGGTGTTCAAGCCATTGACTCATACTCTAGAGCCACAGAATAATACTCTGTTGATATCCCATGAGGGAAATTGGTGGAATTTAAAAGTAACTATTTTCATTTGCTCTAAACGCCCTTCTGCTTGCCCCAAGTCCTTTAGGGAAGTCAATGTGCCATTCTTCCCTAGTCAGATTTCAGTGTGACTTCTGTGATGAACATCTGAGTGTACTGCACCTTTAAAAGAATTAAAAGCCAGCAATAACTACCTGACAGCACCAACTCTTCCAAAAAATAGATTTAGTGTAACATTTGGTTGAACAACTCGATTAGCTCATTGTCTCAAGGCAAAAATAAATTCAGCCAAACAGTTTGAATTACACCTCAAAATACCCACCTCCAATCAAGTTTGAACTTAGTATATTGAGAATCTTAAAAGCCAATGACACGATCCAATGGTTTGGGGGGTACAAGACCGTGGGAAATTGAGCAGTTGAGAAGAGAACTGCTAAGTTACCAGCATGCGAAGATTGCCTGAAAAATAGCTCTCCTCTCGGTACCTGTATTGATTAGTAACTGGTAAAGCTGGATCCCAAAGAAGAAATCAAGACAGGAATATAGAGAAGAACCGAAAGCTTCTTGGTTTTGAGATTAGAAGTTTTGTTTTGTAGGTCTTAATTATGAGTATAACCGGACAAGTATCGTGGGGGTGGGGGGGGGTGGAAAGATAGATTAGAGGAAGAAGTTGTAAATAGACGTTCGTCTATTATTCCCTGTTATACTTTAAGAAATAAAGTTGTTAATTTTTACTTTAATTGGTTTTGGACTCTAGAATTGTCACAGAATATGCAGTGGATAAAACTTTTCCCTGTTGCTGGTTTTAAATTAAGCAGGAGAATTTATCCTATGTTGTAACACTACAACCCCACAGGAATGTGTTTTACTCTTTGCCGTCCTGTGGAATAGCTGAACCAAACACTCAGTTCAAGGTCAGCATAACATGCTGCCCTGACTAGGTCTACATACATCCTGTGAGAGAAGAACAGAAGTAAAGATAGCTCCCTTCCTATATCTGTTTCCCGTATTCCTACAGCTCAGTTCTATTCAGGTCGGTGATCATTCCCTATTTTCGGTGAATTCAATCTCATTGAAATTCTCCCCGAGAGTGATGCACATCTCCATACACATCTCTGGTGTTGGATTTATTGATGCTAACGTACAGATGTAAGGGAGTTATAAATTCCGTATCAGTCGTAGTGCATAGAGAAGGAATGGCTTTTTTGTGGCACACGGAAGAAACTGCGATGTCTAAGTGAGAGAAAAGGTTTATTGCGATCATCCCTGAGAGTGTTGTTGAGGCAGTATTTGGGGTACAGTGGATAGACTTCCTCTCAAGTTTCAACAGACTAATCCTTGGGATGATGGCACCATGAGCAGAGAGTGAAGCTCAGTGAGAGAATAAGAAGTGATTACATTGAACCTTAAGGGGGATGGACAGTCACTCATGATGTTCTAACCAGGCACTGATACAGTGATAACTTCCATGGCTTTGAGTATTTTAACTCGGGTTACATGGTTCTCAATAGGTAAAGAGCCTCTGAGGACGTCCCCCTCATCCCACCCCCACTCCACATATTGATTGAGAGAGACAGAGGGTCAGTCATTGAATAAACTCTCCCCACATTAATACAGTGCATTTAGTGTGTGATCCTGCACTGAACATCATGTTATCCACAATCTCGACAATAGCCACAATACCGTCATTCTAAAACAGATAACTATTCCCACCAGCTTCTGACATCTATGGAGAACATGGGTCTGCCTTCTCAGAGATGGAGGATGCCTCTCTGAGACTTGACACAAAACATCTGGCTTCCTTCCTCACTGCCAGCGTTAAACCACGTTAAAGTGTCATGTGTCCCACTTGTAATGGAGCCATGAGGAACATCATGGAGCCGTCTCTGAGTGCATTCTCTGTTTTATTGATTTGTCAGGTTGGAGCATCAATGACACCCTCCTGTGTCTCGAGGTGCTGAATGGACTCCTCCAGGTCCCATGGAACAGGTTCATGGGTCTGACTTGACCCTGCCTGTTCCTGTTTAACAGATTGATGTGGTAACCAGACTCCCCTTCTTCCTGTGGAACAGGCAGGAGGATTGAATGGGCTATCCCTCTCTTTGTTCAGTAGCTTATGTGGGCTGAATGGCTTCCACATATCCGTTTCTAACGTGCTTGAGATGCTGAATGAGCTTTACATTTAACTGTGGAAATGTAGGGTGTCTGGCCTTGCTGTTACATGAATGTTACCGACACTTTAACGGCACAAGCCTGAATGCTGTTCGGGTCTTACTGCACATAGGCACTGACTGGTTCAGGAGCTGAGGTGTGACACATTGTTCTGAACATTGGGTGATCTTCAGTGACCATCCCCATTTCAGATCTTATGATAAGGAAAGACAGCGATGAAGCAGATGAAGATGTTTGTTTTAAGGTAGCTTCCCTGAGGATCTCCTGCCAAGACGTCCCCGGACTGAGAGGATTGTCAGTCACCAACCACAAACATCTTCCTTTGTGCACTGAAAGACACCAAACCAGTGGGGTGGGTACACCTGATTCCCATTAAGCTCAAATAAGTAGGTGGTCCTGATGCCATCCTCATTCAAATACTGCCTTGTTATCAAGGCCATTCACTCTTTCCTGAGCCCCTGTGTTCACCTCTTGTTCATATCAATAGACGATAGTGTATGTGTAGGGAGTATTTTCCTCTCATAGAGGGTAATCAATGCCAGGAATTATCTGGGCTATATAGTGAGGTGAGTTACATCACGGAAAGTATTCAAAGAGGTGGTACATGAATTTTTGACCTGTCAGAGAGCTAAGGCGTGTGAAGAATTGGATATTAAAGACGAGTTAATGCCAACAGTAGATCAGCCATGATGGTATACAATAGCTTGATCGTCCGAGTTACCTAATCTTGCGCCTTATGTTCTCATGTTCTGTAATTACAAAGTTAATGATTGTAATTTTCCTGAACGTTCTGTTATTGAATGTTGCAGTTAGAGAGAGTAAAGTATTTTGTGAGTCATTTCTGGGTGAAGTATGGGGCTGTATTCACAGTGAATCTGGGTCTCCAACATGACCAACAAATGAAGCACAAGTTGCAGAGAGGAGACACTCTGTAAAGAGACCAGAGGTGTCTTTCGAAACCAACCTGGTTTTCCAAATAACATTTTCCCACGAAAAACTGTGTGTGACAGTCTTGAGTGATTGAAAGATATCCTGTCTTACTGTGGAACCGTCATTTGGAGCAGGTGGCCTCCATCTGGTACTTTAAGGAGCTGTGAGAAGCTGAATGGAACATAGGAACATCGGAATGAGCAGCAGGAGTGGGCTATTAGACACTTTGTCACTGCTCCACCACTCAAAAAGTGATGTCAGTGTGGTCTCAGCACCACTTTTCTGCCTGTACACCATTTTCCTACATTCACGTGTTTGTCAAATGTTTGAATAAATGTAATCATCCAGGCACCACAAACTTCTGGGGAAGGGAATTTCCATTTGAACAATCCTTTGAGAATTTCTCATTTGTGCTCCAACCAATGTTGGAGGCTCATTGTTTCCTTATCCAGGGTAAAAACAATGACTGCAGATGCTGAAAATCAAATACTGGATTAGTGGTGCTGGAAGAGCACAGCAGTTCAGGCAGCATCCAACGAGCTGCTCGTTGGATGCTGCCTGAACTGCTGTGCTCTTCCAGCACCACTAATCCAGTTTCCTTATCCAGTCCCACTCCCCCACTGGTTACAACAAATTTTAAATGCAACCAGTTAGTTAGGTGGCCAATGACATAGACATCAGAGTAGCTCATTTTCTAGAAAAAAAATGTGAGACACAGAACTTTGAACTCATAGCAAATGGTAAATTGGCAGAGTGTCCCAAACGTTATTCTGCCTTTGAAGTTATTTTGCTCACACAAGATGCTGGTAATGGGATTTCTTTCTACAATAGTTGGATTTAGCTGAATTCCGTTTGTTTCAGGCAGTGGAGAGATTCTCATGAATCCTCACCAGGAATCCTTCACAACTGGCAAAGATAACTCAGGGATTTTATGGTCTCACGCTTTGCTATTGGGCGGAACAAAGTAAGAGAGAGGGATCTATCGGCTGCTGCTTCTCAGGCAGGGAACATTTTTCTCCATCTCTGTGTTGGAACATACAATAACATCAACTGATCACCAAACTGGACCATGTGCGATCTCATGGAACATTCTCTTGAAAACCTGATTATGGACTATATGCAGGTGCATCATTGCTTTTGTTGTACACAGCGCCTTCCGATCGCAAACAAATGTTCCCACTTTATGAATTATTGACATGCTTTCACGTATCTGTGTAATTTGTAAATATTGGTAGGTGTCTTCATAGTACATATGTTCATATCAATGCACCTTTTTCTTAAAATGTATTCTCTAGCTTTAGTCTCCCTGACAAGAGAAAATATGCGTCAAGCTGATGCACTTTTCAGAAAGTCATGGATGGTTCAATAATATTTCCCAGGTAAGTTCGAAACAGATAACTCCCCCATAATAAAAGGCCCTCATTCCAGGAATGAGTAAACGGAAACCTCTGTGAAAATCTTTGAAAAGAATTATATCCTGTTTTTAGTTTCTGGGATCAAAAACGCACGCAGTGTATCAGAGGTGGTCTCAGCAATGCCCTGTACAGATGCAGTAAAGCATTCCTGATATGAAACCTGATACCCTTTGTTGATAACTTTCCCCTCTGTCCTTAAACTGATGCCCTCTAGTCTGTGATTGCCCAACCCGGGGAAAAAAGATTGAGTACATTCACTCGGTCCATGCCTGTCATGATCTTATACACTTCTGTCAGATCCCCCTCAACCTCATACAGGCTAAAGTTAAATATCCCAGCTTGTCCAAACTCTCCCTATAACTCAGACCATTGAGACGGTAACATCCTTGTAAGTGTCTTCAGCAGTCTTTCCAATTTACTAACACACTTACTATAGCAAATTGAAAAAAAACCTGAACATTACGCTACCAGTATGGCCTCACCAGTATCCTATTAACTGCAACGTAATTCCCTGATTTTGATCCTCAGTGATATACACTGCTGAAGGCCAGTGTGTCAAAAGCTTTCGTCATTGTGCTGTCGACCTGTGAATCAACTTTCGGAGAACCATGCACCTGAATTCCAAGGTCCCTCTGTTCCACTACACTCCTTAGGACCCAACCATTCACCATGAAATCCAAACTTGATTTGACTTTCTCAAATGCAAGAACTTACACTGATCTATATTAAAATCCATTTGCCATTTCTCAGCCCACTTCTCCAGATGATCAAGATACAACTGTAATTTCTGAAATTTCTGATATTCTTCCTCACTTTCCGTGATGCCGCCTGTTTTAGTGCCGTCTTCAAACTTACAAATCATGCCTGTCCATTCTCATCTAAATCATAGTTATATGTAATACATAGTGGTCCCAGCACCAACCCCTGAGGCATTCCACTAGTCACAGGCCTCCAGTCTGACCAGCATTTTTCTAGTATTACCCTCTGCTACCTAACATCAAGGCAATTTTGTACCTAATTTGCCAGGTCCCCTTCAATTCCATGCGATCTAACCGTCCAGAGCAGCGTACCATGTGGAACCTTATTGAAGGCCTTACTGGAATCCACCTAGATTACGTATACCACTCGGACCTCCTCAACGTTGCTGGTCACTTCATTAAAGAACTCCAACAAAATTGTGAATCATGATCTCCCTAGCACAAACGCCCGTGCTGAATTTGATGAAGGGCTTTTGCCCGAAACATCAATTTTCATGCTCCTCGTACACTGCCTGACCTGCTCTGCTTTTCCAGCACCATTCTAATCTTACTCCGAACCACACCCTGTCTTTCCAAATGCATATACATCCAATCTCTCCGAATCTTCTCAAGTAACCTACCCACTTGATTTTTGGTTCACTGGTCTTTAGTTCCCAGGTTTATCTTTGTAGCCTTTCTTGAATACAGCTCAGCATTCGCTACCCTCCAGTCGTCCAGGACCTCACTCTTCCGTCAGCGATGATAGAAAAGAGCCAACCAGTGCTCCCGCAATTTCTTCTCTATCTATCCTCCTGCGGTGTTCCTGAATATAACTGGTCAGGACCAGGAGTTTTTAGAAATAACGCAAAGTCTGAAACATACATCTATTTATTTCAGGTACAAACACCAAAGAGTGAGAAAGTGACTCAATGATGGTTAACATAACAAATGAGAAAACATGTTAATCATAGGAAGTGACTTCAGAAGAATTCCAGCTATTGTGGAAACCTGAGAATTCTCAGAAATTAACGATCCAAAAAAGGAAGGCCATGAAACTGATAAGGAAATCAAAAAGAGAACATACATGCTAACAAACAGAAACACAAAGACTGCATCAATCTGCGATCTATATTTCAATGGAAACAAAATAAAAGCAAGGTCACATGTGGAAATTTGGAATCGGGAGAGGAGAGGTCATTGTGGGGAACAGGGAAATGGCCAAAAAAACAACCAGTTACACTGCATCTTTCTTCATGGAGGAATATCCAGAAAATCCCCCAGTAATACCAAGTGATCATATCGGACTCCTGGAGCTAAAGACATAAAGTCAATTCAAATCAGGAACAAGGTAGTGCAGCTGGAAAGAGCATTGCTAAGTCAGATGTACTTCCTATCAAAATGTCAGAAATAAATCACCAATAGAAGTATTAATTGCACTGTCAATGACTGTGTTTTATTTTCCTGTATATTCTGCAGAGGGCAGAAACTATTGTAGATAAATGGAAGTTAGTAAATGTGATCCAAGCACTATAGGTGAATGGATGGGATCCAAACAGCTACAAATGGAAAAAGACATTATGTGGAGAACTGCAGACCAATTAACTTGACATCTGTAGGGAAACGTTTGAAATTTATTACACAGGATGAGATTTTTGATATTTAGAAATTAACAGCAGCAATGGAGAGAATCAGCATGCATTTCTGATAGAGATAAACTTCGGAATTGTTTGAAATTTTCTTATAGCATAGATAATGGGGAACCACTAGAAGTGGCATATGTTGGATTTTCAGAAGGATTTCTAGAAGAACTCAAATAATGAGTTCGTAAAGGCAATGAATGTGAAGGGTATTTGGAGGAATATATGTAAGTGGGAAGTTAGAGTTTGGTTCGCCTTCATTTAAGAGAGTCAGAACATGAATATAAAGGCATGTTGAAGCGGTTTCACAGTGTGTTGATGGGACTGTACCTGGAGTATTGTGCACAGTTTTGCTGAACGAATCTCAGAAAAAAAATACTGACAACAGAGGATGTGCAATGCGCATTTTCCAGATTAATCCCTCAGATAGCGAGATTGCCTGATGAGGAACCTCGGCCGATTTTCTCCAGCGCTTCAAAGAATGAGAGGTGGGTCACCGTGAAATGTAGAACATTCACAAAACATACGACAAGTTGGAAATTAACAGAATACTTCCCTGGCTCTCTAATCCACATTCAAGGCAAATAATGTAATCAGCTGGGACAGACCAGTTATAACTGCAATAAGGAGGAAGTTCTTCACTTGGAGGGGACTAACAAATACAGGGGCATGGAAACCTGCTGCTGGCAAGGTAAGATTAGGGAGTATCCCTAGATAATCTGCAAGTGTGACAAGCGAAACAGAATATTGAGGGAGCAGTTAGGACTCGTTAAGACTTGCCAAGTTACAGCCAAATCAATATTAGTGGGAGGAGACAGGAGGCAGAGGTAGAAGGTGTTTGTGTGACTGAAGGCCAGTGTCCAATGGTGTACCCCGGGGATCCGTGCTGAGTCCCTTAATATTTGTGATTCGGAGGTGTTGGTGTTGGTATGGAGTAGACAATGCCAAACATCGCATAACACCAGCTTACAGTCTAACAGGTTTATTCAGATGCACGAGCATTCGAAGCGCTGCTTCTTCATCAAAATGCACAAACATCTGATGAAGAAACATCGCTTTGAATGCTCGTGCCTCTGAATAAACATGTTAGACTATGAGCCAATGTTGTGCGATTTTTAACCTTATTATTTGTGGTAATCATAAATGATGCAGCTGTGAATATGGATGAGGGGTGGGGCGGGGTGATAAGTAAGTTTGTGTTTCATCCAATGATTGTCCGGGCGGTTGGCAGTGAGAACGAAAGTCTTATGTTTCATGAAGATACAGATGGAATGGTCAGATGGAATGTAACCCTGATAAATGTGAGGTGATATACTTTGGAAGAAGGAACCAGATGGGGGAGGACTCAATGAATAACAGCACAGTAGGAAGGTCAGAGGGTGCTTCTCCACACATCCCTGAATGTGACTGGACAGGTTAATACACAATTTGGGAAAGCATAGGGGACAGTTAACATAGCGTTTATTCATCAAAGCGTAGATTATCAGAGCTATGCGGAAATTTTTTTTTGGACCAAGATGGAATACTGTGTGTAGTTCAGGGAACCACATTACAGGATGGATGTGATTGAACTCGAGGGGGTACAGAGGGGACTCAACAGGATGATTCTTGGGATGGGGCATATCAGCCATGGAGAGAGGTTGGATAAGCTCGGGTTGTTTAGTTTGGAGGAAAGAAGGCTGAGGGGGCCATGCTTCAGAAGGATAAGATTACAAGGGGCATGGACAGGGTGGATAAACAGCAGCTGTTCCTTTTAGTCAAAGGCCCACAATTTTAAAGTGAAAGGTTTGAGGTTTCGTGTGGATTTGAGGACTGTTTTTCACACAGAGTTGTTGGGGTCTGGAATGCGT
Organism: Chiloscyllium punctatum; assembly: GCF_047496795.1. Taxonomy (NCBI): domain Eukaryota; kingdom Metazoa; phylum Chordata; class Chondrichthyes; order Orectolobiformes; family Hemiscylliidae; genus Chiloscyllium; species Chiloscyllium punctatum. The sequence goes on from NC_092739.1 coordinate 3,000,048, forward strand.
TTCTTGAGACGGGAGTTGTTATGATAACCTCACAACCATTAGAAAATATACGGTTGTGCACTTGAAATGCCATAAGATTCACGGCTAAATGCCTTGTGTCAGAAAGTAGGGCTAATGTAGACCGTGCTGTATTTCTGATGGTACAGAGTCTGTGCTTCTGTGATTGTATGGTTGTGGAAGGTCAATCATTGCGTAGTTTAAGACAGAAATTGATGAATTTCTGAATAATATCTTATCAAAACTTTTATGAGTGAACTTCTATTATCTTCTGAAAATATATCGTTGGCAAAATGAAAAGAAAAAGGTGCAGCTTTCTTACAGTCTGTTACCGCATAATTGAGGACAGGGAAATAGCAGAACAATGGAAAAAATACTTCAGTTATGACTTCACAGAAGAAAGCAAATCAAAAAGAAACTTCCTAGCAATACTATGGAACTTTAGTCTGGTGAGAAAAAGGGAATAGAATGAAATTAGCAATGAACAGTTTTAGAGAAAGTATTGGATAGAACGTAATGGGTATAGACAAAGTGAACAAAAGAACAGTGTCAAATTTGCAGTGCGTATCTTTAAATGTTTGTTCTTGAAGTTAGTACTGGAGTATAGAAGGTTGAGGGGTGACATTGTAGAAGTTTATAAAATCATGAGAGGCATGGATAGGGTGAATAGCCACTGTCTTTTCGACAGGATGGGGGAGTTCAAACATACAAGGCACAACTTAAGGTGAAAGACGGAAGATTTAAAAGGAACAAAGTAGCAACAGTTTTACACAGTAGGTGGTGTGGGTATGGAATGAGCTGCCAGAGGAAGTGTGGTAGATGCATGTACAGCTGCAACATTTAAAATTCATTTGGACAAACATATGAATGGGAAACAGTTCGAGGCATATGGGCCAAATGAAAGCAGATGGGCTGAGCTTAATTTGGAAGACCTGGCCAGCATGGACATTTAGAAAAGCTTCACACAGGGTCAGTGTAGTTTTGTGAAAGGGAAATTATACTTTGCCCTGTAAAATCATGCAAAATACTACTGGAGATGCCAGAGAATGTAACAAGCGGACTTGATAAAGTGGATCTGGTAAAAACCAGGCTTTCCAGAGCTTTTCCATAAAGTATTACAAAATAAAAGTTCTTACACAAGACTGAAGTTCGTAGGATGACGGCTAATGTGGTAACATGGGATGATGATTGGTTAACACATAGAAATCGGAGAGTCAGAATTAATGGATCTTCATGATCAAGGTCTTTCTGCTGGAGTATCACAAATATCAGTCGAATGGCATCAGTTATTTACAAGGTAAAAACAATGACTGCAGATGCTGGAAAGCAGATTCTGGATTAGTGGTGCTGGAAGAGCACAGCAGTTCAGGCAGCATCCAACGAGCAGCGAAATCGACGTTTCGGGCAAAAGCCCTTCATGAAGGGCTTTTGCCCGAAATGTCGATTTCGCTGCTCCTTGGATGCTACCTGATCTGCTGTGCTCTTCCAGCACCACTAATCCAGAATCAGTTATTTACATTCTATATTGATAGCCTGACGGCGGGAGCTAAGTGCAATACACATTCGAGGTTGTGGATGACTCTGAGAATCAAAAGGCAGGCTGTTATTTAATGGAGGGGACTCCCAGAAAAGGAGTGTTCCTATGTATGAAACATAAAGTCAGCATGTTGGTGCAGCAAGTAACTAGGTTGGTTCATTAAGCAGTTTCCTGGGCTGAAAGGGTTGAGTTGTTGAGAATCTTTAAAATGGTGAGGCGATTATTCATTGGGGTTTAAATGAATGAGGAGTGATACCGCTGAAAAATACAAGACACAGAGAGGGGCTTGAGAAGGTAGGTATTGGCAAGTTGTTTCCACTCCTGGGTGGAGTCTCAAACTCTAGGATATAGATACCGAATATGGACAATCGATTTCAATCTGAGACACAGAGTGATGTCTTCTCTCAGAAGGTAGTAAATGTCCAGAACTCCATAACCCAGAGAGGTATAGAGGGATACATGGAGTGGGCAAGAAAGTGGAGTTGAGCCCTGGAATAGATCAGCCATGTTCGTATTAAATGACAGGGCAATTCTGAGGGCCGAATAGCCTACTCTATTTATTCATTTCACATGTTATGCTCTTGGAAAGTAACTGGTTGTTTTCCTGGAAGTTTCATTGTGCAATGTTGCATTCAGGGAGAGCAGAGGATTTGCTTCAGTTAACCCCGGGTGGGGTATGTGGGCTGTATCCCAGCGTATCTGGGTCTGTAACATGATGCACATCTGGAAACAGGGATTGGGGGTGGGGTCGCTTCCCGACCCAGCCTGCATTTTCCAAATACCTTTCCAAAACTACACCTAACCATCCGAGTGACCTCGATCTGTCCCCATATAGCAGGTCTGAAGGGCTGAATGGAACATCATAACACAGGGCTGAGGGACACGAATGGGCCATTCGGCCCTTTGAAACTACTCTACCAGTAAATAAAAGAGGAAATGCTGGAAAATCTCAGCAGGTCTGGCAGCATCGGTAAGGAGAGAAAACAGCTGACGTTTCAAGTCTAACTGATCCTTTGTCAAAGCTAAAAATAAAGGGGAGAAATATCGAGGCATTTTTCCTCATATAAATACCTCTTTATGACTCCCTTTTTTTTAGGTTTGACAAAAGGTCAGTTAGACTCAAAACGTCAGCTCTTTTCTCTCCTTACAGATGCTTCCAGACCTGCTCAGATTTTCCAGCATTTTCTCTTTTGGTTTCAGATTCCAGAATCCACAGTAATTTGCTTTTTTTCCACCACTAAATAAGGTCATGGCTCATCTCATTGTGGTCCCAGCTACACTTTTATCTCCATGTACTATTATCCCTGATTCACTGTCAATGGACAACCAGACGAAACCAGCCTCAATATAAAATAAAGAGTCATTTATCACAAAGAGAATTCCCACTTGAATGAATTTTCCTAATTTCTATTCTGACTGAGGTTGGAGGGTGTCACTGTTTCCTTTTCTAGTTCCACTCCTCCCCTGCTCACAACAAATTTTAAATGGAACCAAGTTCGTGATATGGCCAATGATAAAGATCTCAGACTGGATCAGGTTCAGTGATAGGAACAAGTCAGGCAGATTTCTTTAGTCAGCCACAAGTAACTAATAGGACTAATGGATGCGCATGGTGGATCTTTGGTTAGCACTGCTACCTCCCGTCACCAAGAAGCTGGGTTAACTACCAACCTTGGGCTATGCTCTGCGTGGAGTTTGAGTATTCTCTATGCAGGTATCTGTGTGGGTTTCCTCACAATACTCCAATTTCCTCCAACATTCCAAAGACATGCAGCTTAGAGTGGATTGGCAATGCTAAATTGCCCATAGTGGCCAGGGATGTGTAGGTTAGGTAGGTTAGTGATGGAAAATGCAAGGTTACATGGATAGGGAAGGGGGGGGGGGGCGGGAAGGTCCAGAGGGATGCTGTTCAGAGGGTCAGTTTGGATTTGATGGATGGGATATCCTGCTTCCACACTGTAGAGATTCTACAAAAATGACAAGAAATTTGGGCTATACCCAGTGGGTATATATCTGATCCACTCTCCTCTAGGTCTTGTATGTTTCAATAAGATCACCTCTCATTCCACGAGTAACCTGTTAAAGCCTTCATAATATAAGGCCCTCATCCCTGGAATCCATGAAGTGAAACATCTCTGAACTGCTTCCAATGTAATTATATCCTTTCTTAGATAAGGAGACAAAGAAAAACTAATCTGAAACTCAGGTCTTGAGGTTTATGTTTTGTTCTTTCAGCATTGTAGGTCTTTCGAACTCTCTTCCCCGCAGACCAATGGAGGCAGAGATATTGAATATTTTTGAGGCACAGACAGAAGTTTCATAAATAACAATAGAGTTGAGGATTATCGGGGATTGGCAGGAACGTGCGGTGTGGGGGGAAATGTAGACAAAGGTACCAAATGACACGGCTCCAGAAAATTCATTAATAAAATGCAAAACGAAATTAAAATGTTGATGAAATTTTAAGGGGGAATCCAAGATGGCCACGATCTGGAAGGTCTGCTTTGCTGGGCTTTACATCACAGAACGGGCAAAGTGGTACTCCAACCCACTCCATCCCAGCCATTTACTTAAAATTCAGCAATAAAAGAACTACCGAATCTTTATTAATCCCATTTTGTCAAGTGGAAATGACAAAACACGGGAAAGGATCGAGTAAGTCCCAACACACGGTGCACCCATCAGAAGCATCGAGCATGGCCTGAGGCTGTAGCTGCAACCTACTCTGCTCGTTCCATGGACCCAGTTACTCACGAGACCTTGGTCACTGAGTTCACCAAGTTATGTGAAATGATTGAAGGCATCATTAAAGAAATGTTCAGCAGTATGCTCGAGCCATTCTCAGCAGTGCTCCAAAAACATGACTTGAAAGCCTTGGAAACAGAATGGATGAGTTTGAGCGCCGAACTGCAGTGGCAGAGACTACAACTGATTTCTTCAAGGAGCGGATACTCGCCCTTGAAAAACAGGTCTGCACCTTAACGAAACACGACGTTGAGAACAGGGGCAGGATGAAAAATGTTCACATCGTCGGTCTGCTGGACCAGACGGCAGGTGGTCAGCCAGTGAGGATTTTCGAGAACTGGCTGCAGCGATTCCTTCACTTCGAAGCTGAAGAGGGACGGGTGAAAGTGAGACAGTTCATCGGGTTATGGCGCGGAGGTCAGCCTCAGACCAGCGCCCTCGCCCTGTCCTTGAGCGATTACATAGTTATGGGGACAAACAAAGACTGATGGAAACTTCCAGAACACAGGGGAATGATCCAATGGTTTTAATTTACGAGAGCACCAGGATTATGATCTTTCAGGACATTTCAGCAGCGTTGATTCAAGAAAGAAAATCTTTTGATGATATCAAGAGAAGAGTAAGGGAACTCGGGATTCAGTATTCCTTATGGTTCCCAGCGGTGCTCCGTATTGCTTTGAATGGATCCGTGAACCCGTCTGACTCTCCAGAGTAAGCGAAAACTTTGTGGATATTTTAAAGTAAGCTGGATGTTTAGACAATCATGTTTCTCTCTTAAAGAAATTTTCTTGGATTTTTCTGGTAGTAACCAGTGTTTAATTATAGTCGGGGATGGGTAGAGTAGTCACTTCTAACTTCCTCATTAGTATTACAACTCATTTTCTCTTTATTTGCTCAGTGCCCACCGACAGTTCAAGCTGGATATTTGTTGTTAATTGCCCTGGATGCCATATTGGTAATGGGCAGAAGATAAAGTTTTGTGATATGAAAACGTCCCCGGTGGGCAGGGTTGGTGTGGCAGTAAATTACCCTATCAAGTGTCATTGGCACTTTGGTCTTTGTTTCGTTCTTTGGTTTTTTTATGTGTTTAGCTTTGGAAAGTTTTGAGAGCTGGTTATGTGTAGTAGTTTTAGTTTGTACAGTTTTTAGACTCTATGAGTCTTTTTTCATTAATGTTCAGTGATGTGTAATTCGATGTGAAACTCAAGAGTTGAAATGTTGCTACAGTGTGTTATAGATAATGATGTGCTTAAATGGCATACCTGGAACATTAAGGGGAGCCATCTGCCAGTCAAGAGGAAAAATATACTTTCTAGTCTTAAAAAGAAGAGGGTGAATGTTGTCCTATTGCAGGAGATGCATCTTGATGACAAGGAACATTTGACATTACAGCAGGGCGGGTTTGATTGGGTTTATTTCTCATCTTTTAATACTAGGAGCAGGGGAGAAGCCATACTGGACAGAAAGAATCTTCCATTTAACTTATTAGATTGTTTTAGACACTCACGGGAGGATCATAATCCCTAAAGCCTTGAACTATGGGAAATAATACAGTATTTTGAATGTTTATTGCCCCCCCCCCCCAGCGCACCCTCTTAAAATCCTGGTAGTTGCATTTGCCAAATTAAGTTATCTTGCAACGTGGCACATTATTGTAGAAGGAGATTTCAACTGTGTTACGGGCCTCATGATGGGCAGAATGTTCAAATGGCCCCCTGATATCCCCGTTATAATGTAAGCAATTAGTGGATGTATGTGCAGAACTAGATGTCTGGAGGCAGATCTACCTCACAAGTAGGGATTTTATTTTCTTCTTTAACCCACAGAAATACTACACGAGGGTTGATCTCTTCCCCATCACTACAACAATCTTAAATTCGGTGGCATCCTGCACAATTGGGAATGTTACCCCAACATACCTGGTCCAGAAGTGAGATAGATGTCACATAATATTATGTTGGACACAGGTGAGGGTCTTATGTTTTTGTCAAATCCCACAATTTCAACAGCTCACGTGATGTAATGCATTAATTCGCTTGTTGCCTTTTCGGGCTATAAGATTAATTTTACAACGTTGGAGGCCATGCCTATGGGCGGCCTGAGGGAAATACCTGATGAGGGCAAATCCTGGTTTCCTTTTAAATGATCATGGTGGGGGCGGGAGGGGTTCTCTATTTCGGTATATTCATTACATCTGTCTTTGATAATGTATTTAACGTGAACTATGCCCATGTGTTTAACAAAATTAAACAAGACCTTCAAAGACGGGAGGCACTTCCAATATCCTGGCTGGGTCGAATAGCTCTTATTAAAATGAATGTCCCTCCTCATTTACTATACCCCATGTGAATGCTTCCTTTGGTGTTTCCCAGACAGATATTTAGGAGACATAATGGCTGGTTTAGCTCTTTTATTTGGCACCATAAGCAACTCTTTATCAACCTAACCAAATTGTAACTACCCCCAGATTGTGGGGATTAGATCTCCCAGATTAAAAGCTATCAATTAAGCTCTTTTTATCCTACATTAGTGCACGGCGTCAATACGGTTAGATATTGAACCCTCTCAGACAAAGTGAACTCTTATTGATAGATTATTATAGTGTGGAAACTGGCCCTTCAGCCCAACAAGCCCACACCGACTCGCCACCCACCCAGGCCCATTCCTCTACATTTACCCCTTCACCTAACACTACGGGCAATTTAGCATGGCCAATTCACCTGACCTGCATATTTTTTGGACTGTGGGAGGAAACCGGAGCACCCGGAGAAGACCCATGCAGACACGGGGAGAATGTGCAAACTCCACACAGTCAATCGAATGAGGCGGGAATTGAACTCGGGTCTGGTGCTGTGAGGCAGCAGTGCTAACCACTGTGCCACTGTGCGGCCCATGGTTGTTCTTAGGCAAAATGATAACATTTATGGAGTATTGTCATAACCCAATAATTATCAATACTGTTAAAGCATGAGTGACAATGCGTCAGATTGAGGGCAATACAACCAAAATCATGTTTCTTACCCCTGTAATTGGTACACTGGGCTGTCATCCGGGGATAATGGATTCCAGGTTTAAACTGTGGCAGCAAGGGGTGTACCTTGCTTGAGTGATTTAGAATTAGTAGAATCCCTACAGTGTGGATTCAAGCCCTTGGGCCCAGCAAGACCACTTCGACCTTTTAAAGAGAAACCCACCCAGACCCAATCGCCTACCATCCTATATTTACCCTGACTAATGCCCAAACCTACACATCCCTGAGCACTATGGGTGACTTATCAATGACCAATTCATCTAACATGTTCATTTTTGTACTGTGGAAGGAAACACACACAGACACGGCGAGAATATGTTAACTCCACACAGCCAGTCACCCAAGGCCGGAACCAAAGCCGAGACCCTGGTGCTGTGAGGCAGCAATGCTCACCACTGAGCCACCACGTGTTATTTGATGGAGAAACAATGATGTCATTTGATCAAATAACTCGTACGTATGGACTACCTAGTAGAGAGCTCTTCTGTATTTTTTCCAGATCAGAGATTCGATTGAAAAAAAACACACTTTTACCACACTCATACAGATCCGATAAAGGGAAGAGGGCGCTTATTGCTTCGAATACACTCTCTGTCAGTACCCTTTATCATTAGTTGGAGAGTGTCCCCTCAGACGAGACTGTGCAGCTTTGTGTTGTCTGCTAGAGAGTTGGGGGTTCAGAACACTTCCGAGACATGGGAGGATATTTGTGAAAATGCTCAAAGGATTTTGCTCTGTGATCGGACCCATTCCATGCAGTTGAAAATTCTTTGTAGGGTCTATCTGACCCCAAATTGTCTCTCAAAATTCAAAGTGGGATTATCTTCAGCATGTCCTAAATGCAGAATGACTACAGGCACTCTTACTCATTGTTTGTGGTTCTGCTGCAGACTTCATCTATATTGGAGCACTGTGTCAGATGTGATAGAGTGGGTAATGGGGACTGAATTGGAGATGGACTTGGTTTCTGTTTTCCTGGGCCTGCCCAAGGTACTTTCCACAGATGAATATGGGAAAAAAAATATCTTTACAATCCGTACTTTCTGTGCTAGGAAAAATATTCTGTTGTGTTGGATGTCTGAACTCCCCAACCCCAGAGAGGAAGAACTATGAACATAAAAATGTGTATAAGTTAATGCTCTTGATGAACGAGAGCTATCCTTTTGTTATGCTGAGCTGTATTATTTATTCCTTATTTATTGTTTAGTTTTGTTTTTTTCTTCTGTCTGTGTAGTGTTTTCACTTGTTTTGTATGTACATGCAATTGGATGTAATTTTTTTTCAGATATTTGAGTTGTGTTGTTATTGGTTTATTATAATATTAAAAATCTCTTTTTAATTTTTTTTTAAATTAAAATGCTAACATTGATAGAATACATTCCCAAAAACTCTCATTAGAGAGCCCACTCATGGTGGTTTATCCTGAGGATCCCCACATCTCGGGTGATGGGGTGAGGCTGAGAGAGTGTCCCCTTCATGGTAATCTCTGTCAGTGTGAGGAACTGAACCTGCGCTGTTGCCCTGCCTCTACATCACAAACCAGCCGTCCTGCCAACTGAGTGGGAGACTGTGTAACTGTTACAGACAAAAACAGTCACAGACAAAGGGAAAAAGAAATATTCATAATAAGGAAAGTGGTACAGTTCAGATAATGGTCAAGATAACGCCTGAGGGTAAAAATGTTCTCTGCTCGAAATTGTATTTATAACATGATGTGTTTAGAAGTTGTTTTTGGTTTAATATCATTAAGGTGAGTCAAGTGACTCTTTTGTGTTACACACTGGGACGCTACCATTTTCCTGAAACTGGGAAATACTTGGAACATTATCTGGAACATTCTATAATCGGCATTCTCCAGAATATTCTATGACTGTGTGGGAGGTATTGCAAAGGAGAGAGAGAGAGAAGGTGTTGCATGCAGTAGTGAGAGTGGGGGACCATGAGCCTTGTTCGGGGGTAGTTGCAATCACAGATATACAGTGATTGTGAGGGAGCAGACAGAATACGGTGACCCTTATCCTGACAGAGCGGGGAAGGTTATTGATGCTTGTCCTGTATTGCTGGACATTTCTTCAGACCTCAAATACTGCACTGAACTCGGTAGTGAGCACAGACCATGCTCGGTGGGTCTGGTGGTGTGGCACCCTCTGGGATGGGAATGTTCCCCCTCTGTACTCACCCATCCAATGTGCTCACCGTGCTCTATCAACAAACCATGGTGTAATTGCCCCTTATCTACCAATCTGCCATTTCCCTGCCTTTGCTCTGTATCCATCTAATCCTTTCCTATCTGTGTATTTGTCCAAATGCCTTTTCAATATTGTTATTGTGCCCACTTCAACCACTTCCACTGGCAGCTCAGTCTAATTTGCCAGTTCACCTTGGATTCCATGCGATCTAACCTTCTAGAGCGGCCTACTATGTGGAACCTTATCAATATAGAATATGTCAACAACCCTGCTCTCATCGACCTTCCTGGTCACTTCCTCAAAAATCTCTAACAAAATTTGTAAGGCATGATCCGCCAGGCACAAAGCCATGCTGACAGCTCCAAGTCAAACTCTGTCTTTCCAAATGCATGCACATCTTATCTCTCAGAACCTTCTCAAGTGGTTTACCAAAAACAGATGTGAAGCTTACTGGTCTATATTTCCTAGGCTTTTTTTTGCAGCCCTTCTTGAATAAGGGCTCCGACAACATTGCAGCCCTCCGACAACATTTGCTACTGCCCAGTCTTCCGGGATCTTGGCGCCTAAGCTTTTTCTCTCGCGTCTTACAGTGCTCTCAGATATATCTGGTCAGGACCAAGAGATTTGTCTGACTTTGTGCGTTCTAATATGTCCAACAGCAACTCTACTGTGATATGGACAGTACCAAGATATGACAACTAACCTCCCAAAGGTCACAGGTCTTCATGTCTTTCTTCATGATAAACACAGAGGGGAAATTGAGGACTTCACCCATCTCTTGAGGTTTTACACATGCATGCCAGTTTTGGATTTTAAAGCATCCTATTCTCTCTCTAGTTGCTCTTTATCTTTACTATACTGAATTTGGATTCATTCTAATCTTCTCAGCCAAGACTACCTCATACCCCCTTATGGCCTTGCTGATATCCTTCTTCAGTAAACTCCTCTATCCCCTGTATATACCTCCAGGGATTCCCTTGATATGAGCTGCCTGAACATGAGCCACGCCTCCTTTTTTCTGGTCAAAGCCTCAATATCTCTTGACATCCAGAGTTCTCTCTTCCAGTCTCACATAACCTTCACCCTCACAGGAAAATGGAAACCTTGAACTCGAGCTATCTCACTTTTAAAGCCCTCCCACTTGCCCGGGATCCTTTAACCTGGAATCAAACAATTCCAATCATCCCCTGCAATCCACTGTCTAACTCCGACAACATACGCCTTGCCCCAATTTAGAACTTGAATCTGTGGACCAATTTTGTCCCTACCATACCTATTTTAACATTAATACAGCTCTGGTCACTTTTCCCAAAATGCTCCCCCACTTTATCTCCTTCACCTATCCTGCCCTATTTCCCAACAGTAGGTCGTGTTTGTCCCTTCCCGAGTACGATACTCTATATATTGATTGTGGAAACTTCGCTGAACACACTTAATTACGTTCCATCTAAGTTATTAACCATCTGGAAACCCCAGTCTATGTTAGGAAAATTGAAATCACCTATTATAATAACCCTATTGTTCCTGCAAGTCTCCCCAGTCCCCCTGCATATTTGTTCCTCTAATTCACATTGTTGATTATAGTGCAACCACTATAACATTACCATCCCCTCTAACTACTTTGCACCATTCACGAAACCTCATTGGATATTATCTCAGGTATTTCAACTTTAAATACTGGTGTGATACTCGCCTTAATCAGAACTATTGGTATTTAAACTGTTTCCATTTACCTCTCTACATCGCAGTGATTTTCACACCCATGGCACCCCTTGTCAAGGTACAGTGGAGTTATGGAACTGTAAATGGATGGGAGCTGCATATCCTGTCATTTCCAACATTGGCTGCAAGTTTCCCCACACTGGGCAGTGATCTAACACAGTGTTACCGAACAATGCAACAGCCTGGGTTTATATATGAATGAACCAGTGCGGTCTGCACAGCTCCCCACGCTGGACATTTAGCCCAGGATTATAGATCCAGCATTGGTGTGGGCTGCACAGAGTTCCATTCTGGACATTGCTGGGTTGTATTCTGCAGTACGCTCGCCATATCAACACAGTGCTCCATCCTGAAAGTATAATGGACGGGCTGGTTATGTGAGTTGGATTGCGAATGTGAGTGAACTAAACATCTGGCTACACCTTTATTTTATGTTTTCATTCTTGTTATTGGACCCTTCAAATCCTGACTCATCCGTTTGACCCGACCCTCTGGATGAATCATGGTAACTGTTGTTACAGCAACTGAGTCTGCAACATGACCAACAAATGGAGCAGAGGCTGCAGAGAGGGCAATCTTCGTGAAATGGAATGAGGGAATCACCATCAGATCAGCCGTGGTCTTAGTGAATGTTGGTGCAGGATTATGTGGACCACGAATGCAACTTATTCATATATTTGTGTTTGTTCCAAGCAAACTCCCATTCTCGCCCAGTCTCCCATACTGGTGGGGAGTGAGTCCCCTCCTCCTGTTCCTGTGTAACAGGATCCTCGGGCCTCACTCGCCTCTAGATTTCCCTGTGTCCCAATTTCGAGCCGTTGAATGACCGCCTCCTGTTCCTTTGTCCCAGTCTCAAGCAGTTGAGTGACTCCCTCCTGTTCCTGTGTCCAGTCTCGAGCAGTTGAGTGACTGTCTCCTGCTCCTGTGTCCCAGTCTTCAGCAGTTGAGTGACTCTCTCCTGTTCCTGTGTCCAGTCTCGAGCAGTTGAGTGACTCCCTCCTGTTCCTGTGTCCCAGTCTCGAGCAGTTGAGTGACTCTCTCCTGTTCCTGTGTCCCAGTCTCGAGCAGTTGAGTGACTCTCTCCTGTTCCTGTGTCCAGTCTCGAGCAGTTGAGTGACTCTCTCCTGTTCCTGTGTCCAGTCTCGAGCAGTTGAGTGACTCCCTCCTGTTCCTGTGTCCCAGTCATGAGCAGCTGAGTGACTCCCTCCTGTTCCTGTGTCCCAGTCTCGAGCAGTTGAGTGACTCCCTCCTGTTCCTGTGTCCCAGTCTCGAGCAGTTGAGTGACTGCCTCCTAATCGAAGTTTTGTGAAAGTAGATGTCCTCCTCCTGCTCCTGAGTAACAGGCTCCAATAGCTCTGTGCTCACCTGCTGCTCCTGTGGAATGAAGGTGAGGGACTGAATGGCCTCTTCACATTCATTACAGCTTTTCTTGACTAAAAGCCTTTCTCCTGTTTCTGTAAAACACCATCAAAATCTGAATGATTTATTTTTGTATTTTACTGTCAGTAATTGAGCAAACCAGCTGACTGACAGAATTCAGTAGCTGAATAGCCTCCTCCTGTTCCCATGTTAAACTCTCAAGGGTCAATCAACTCTCAGAGATGTATAGCATGGAAAAAGATCCTTCGGTCTGGTCATCTATACCAACCAAATATCCTACATTCATCTCGTCCCCCTTGCCAGCACTTGGCTCATCTCTCTCTAAACCCTTCCCATGCATGTATCCATCCAAATGCCTTTTAAATGGTGTAACTGTACCTGCGTCCACCACCTCTTTTGGCTGTTCAATCCATACACACAGCAGTCTCTGTGTGAAAATGTTGTCCCTCACGTCCCTTTTTAAATCTTTTTCCTCTCACCTTAAGCCTTTATATTCTATATTTGGAATTGTCTATCCTGGGAAAATACATTGACTGTTTACTTTTTCTATGCCCCTCCTGATTTTATAAACTTCTTTAAGTTCCACCCTCAGCCTCAACACTTGAAAATACTCCCAACCTATTCAAACTCTTCCTGTAACTCCAACCCTCCAACAACTGCAACCTTCTTTTAAATCTCTTCTGCACCCTTTCAAGTTTGACAACATATTTCCGACAGCAGGTTGACCAGAATTAAAGGCAATATTACAAAAGTGGCCAAACCAATGTCCTGTACAGATGCAACATGTCATGCAAACACATAGACTCAAAGCACGCACCAATAAAGGGAAGAACACCAAGTGCCTTCTTCACTACACTGTCTACCTGTGAGGGCACTTTCAAGGAACAGAGAACCTGCACCACAAGGTGACACAGTAGCTCAGTGACTCGCATTGCTGCTTCAGAGCACAGCGATCTGGGTTTAATTCTATCCTTGAATGACTGGCTGTGTGGAGTTTGCACATTCTCCCCGTGTCTGTGTAAGTTGCCTCCGGATGCTATGTTTCCCTCCGACAGTATAACGATATACAGATAAGGGTAGATTGGCCATCCTAAATGATGCATGGTACCCTTGGATGTGAGGGCAAGGTGCATTAGCCATGGGAAATGCAGGCTGAGAGGGATGGGGTAGGGGTTTGTCCAGTGGGATACTGTTTAGAGGGACGGTGTGGCCTCGATGGGCCGAATAGCCTGTTTCCTAACTGTAGGGATTCTATGATTTCTATGGCTTTCTCCTTGATTGGCAGCTTTTGACAGGATCCTACCTAAATGTCTGGCCCTGATTTTTCTTGCCAAAATGCAACACCTCACATTTATCTAAAATAAACTCCATCTGCCACTCCTCAGCTCACCTAATTAAGTTCCCATTATATTCTGAGAGATCATTCTTCACTGTCGACTACACCACCAAATTTGTTATTATCTACAAACTTACTGACAATACTTCATATACTCAAGTGCAAATGATTTGTATCAGTGACAAAAGGCAATGGATCCATTATTGATCTTTGCAGCACGCCACTGGTCACAGGTCTCCAAGTTTAATGAACAAATGCCAACTGTCACACCCTGTCTCCAATATTCAAGAAAAGTTTGGACCTAAATGGTGAGCTCTCCCTGGATCCCAGGCAGTCTAACCTTGCTAACCAGTCTACCATGTAGAACATTTTGGTTTTCTTACTGAATTCCATGAAGACAACATCCACTGGCCTGTCTTCATCAATAATCTTCATCACTTCCTCAAAAAATTCCACCCAGTCAGTGAGACGTGATCTCCAATGTACAAAGCCCTCTTCAGTCCTTGTCTTTCCAAATGCATATACATCATTTCCCTCAAAATCCCCTCCAACAATTTAGTCACCATTGATGTCAGGCTCACCGATCTATAGTTACTTGGGTTTTCCTTAATTTCTGAAATAATGACACTATGTTAGCAACCCTCCAGTCTTTTGCCACCTCACCTGTGGAAATCAATGTTACAGATATATCAGCAAAACACTGAGCAATTTCTTTCCTAGCTTCCCACAATATTCCGCGATACAACTGATCAGGTCCCAGGGATTTGTTTACCTTTATGTGTTTTAAAATGTCAAACATCTCCTTATAATATAGATACTTTTCAAGATATCACTATGTATTTCTTCATTCTCTCGCTCTTGTAACCTCTTCTACATTAAATACTAGGAAAAATACTTGTTTAGTATCCCTTCCATCTCCTATGGTTCCACACATACGTAGCCTTACTGATCTTTAAGGTGCCCTATTCTCTCCCGAGTTAATATTTTGCAATGGAAGGATGTGTAGAGTTGCTTCAATGCCTCGTTAACCCGATTTCTAAAGCCATCTCATGTCCACATTTTTCTGTCCCGAATTCCCCGTTGACTATACACTTATTGCCCTTATACTCCTCTCAGGATTCACTTAATCTCAGCTCTGTTTACCTGACATATGCCTCCTTCCTTACCTTGACCAGACCATCAATATATCTAACCATCCAGCACTCCCTGCACCCACCAGCCTTGCCCATCTCACTAATGGGAACACATTGGCTCTGGACTCTCTGAAACCACATTTTGATGGACTTGCATTTTCCAACCATCCCTTTCCCTGTGAATAGGGTATTCCAATCAGCCTTTCACAGGGCTCGCCGAACACTTTCAAAATTGGCCTTGTTCAAAGTTAGAACTTTAATGTTTACATCAGGTCTTTCTTATTCCACAACTAATTTAAAACTAATATTTATGTGTAACAGACTTGAATGTTAAATAAACATTTCCTGCCCCTCTGTGACAGGCTCGAGAGGCTGAATAGGCTCCTCCTGCCCTCTGTAATAGACTGGAGAGGCTGAATGACCTCCTCTAGTCCCTCTGAAATAGACTCAAGAGGCTTCATGGCCTCCTCCTGTCCCTGTGTAACAGATCCGAGACACAGCAACCCGTGGATTATGAGCAGCCGTTAAACTGTATCTGATGGAGGTCCATCCTTTCTCAGTTACAGAAACACAAACAACACTATTTACTCCAGGTGCCCTCTCAGGAACACTTCATACAGCTGCAGTGACACATCTCTTTGTTTTGAATGATTCTTTCAGCAAAATGTGCCAATATTCTAGATTTCCACCTGTTTAAGTAGCAACAGGCTAATATGGGCTGAATGGTCTTCTCTTATCCCTCTGTAAGAGGCCCATAGGGACAGAATTGCTTCGGCCTGTTCCTGAGCAGCAGTCTCAATGCTCTGTCTCAAGGTTATGAAAGGATTTGACAACAGGGCATTACAACCAGGAGTGGCCGCACACTGGTCAATAAGTACCGTACTTTGGTAACTTTCCATCCCATCCTTGGCCAATATCTGCAGCTGAAGCAGACAAGTCACAACTGTGGGAGATCCCTTTGACTATGAGCTGATTCTTGACACCATGCCTTGAACATTTCTAACTTGAAATATTCACTACTCCAGAATGTATCTCACTGGTTTATTCCATCTGCTGTTTGAACCTTGAGCTATGAAGTACAGGCTTAATGAAGCCAATAATCTGCTGCTGACACTCCCGGCTTCAAACCTGCTGAAGCAAATCTGATTCCACCTCACACCAAACTCCCATCCATCTGTCATTCATGTGCACGCGGATGTATATTGCTGTTGTGTCTGGCAATGACTTTAACATTCTCAAACACTTTATATTCATCTGTCCATGAAACTTCCCTCGTTCTCTCTGTTGATTAATAAAAAGCCTGCCAGTTGTTCTTATTTAAAATAATTTCCTCCATGTGCGTTCCTTCTCAAACAATGAGTTTCGCGTTCAACCACACACACACACACACACAGACACACAGACAGACACACACACACACACACACACACCAAACCTTCCCATTGCAGGCAGTAATCTGATGCAAGGATAGTTAGCATATGATAGTAAAGTTTGCAATACTCTCTATGCTGGGCAGATAGTGCAGTTCACTGAGCAACACACTAGCATGGTCTGCACAGCTCTCCATGCTGGGCTGTCATCTTGTCCCAGTTTATGTTGTTTGTGGTGGTCAGTTAAAGCAGATTCAGAATTTGATGTAACAAACCATTTCCGCTGATCTGACAATGCCTTTATTCAATGTTCTCATTCTTGTAATTTTACTCACGAAGATCTCACTTCCTCAGTTAGTCCCACTGCCCTGCCTTTTTCCACATATTTCCACAACATCTTTTCAGTTAATTAACTGTCTGTTTCTGTCTTTAATGTGAATCTTTCTGTCCCTCTGTATCTTTCCCTGGCCTTGGGTTTTGTCTCCCTAGTTTATCGAGTGCTGGCATTGTGTACCTCAGAAATACTGAAATAGTGTTTTTTCAAGCTGTTCTTCCCTTCCCGGTAAGTCCCGTGTGATGGTTCATAGACCGGCGTGTTTCAGAAGTTATAAGACACATCCTTGAAACTTGGTCTGTACCTGTGCTTGCCCCACTCAGGGGACCTTGCATTCAGTAACACGGGGAAGCTCATTGAGTAAAGGACCAGGCATCTAAATTGTGTGGCAATGCTGTTACTTTTTAAATAAAACGTTAGTTTCTCACTTTTTTTAGTAAGAGATCTTAAAGGCCAAACTGCCGACTGAAAACAGCTCAAGTAAATAACTTACGGGACTTTTAGGGTTTTAAATAAATAGTAGTAACAATGGCCAGCTCGCACAGACCAGGCTTTCCAGTTTGTTTTTTCTTGTAGCTGTAACAATCACCGGGTGCTTGGGGTCCCAGAGGGGTTGGAAGTTTTAGTAAATTATCCCTAGCTGCTACTCTCTCTAAAGCCTCACTTGATGGTCTTTCCTCCTGGATTGGAGAACTGTATGTCTGAATGCATGTCTGAATGTTCCTTTTTACCAAGGGGAGTGTTTAGGTGATGTTAGTAGATTGAACAGTTCATTCGTAGAATGTACTGTATCCATTATTCGGTTAAGGTTTCCAATAGTTAAGTTATTCTAAATTTCTCTTCATTTTGTATGGATTTTCATCAGAGGATAGTGAGGTAGAGCAACCCTATGGTAACCAAAGGCCTGATCAGGATCTGTTTAAATACATCCAGGCATTATCTAAATTTGATGAGAATGATGGGGGAGCCTTTTTAATTTCATTTCAGAAAGTGGCTAAACAAGTGCAGGGGCCAGAGAACATGTGGATTTAGTTTATCCAAACAAAGCCGATAGGTATTTGCATCCCCATCGGAGGAGGTGAAGAAAGCCATCTGAAGTGCATATGAGCTTGTGCCAGAAGCCGACAGTGTTTCAGGAATCTAAAATAGCATCCCTGGTTAAACGCACGTTGTGTTTGAAAGAATCAAACAAAGTAATTTTGAAAGGTGGGGAAGGGTATTAAAAACAGAGCAAACCTATGACCCTCTTAGAGAGACTCTAATTTTGGAGAAGTTCAACAATTCACTTCCTGCAGTCGTGAGAACTCGTGTGGAAGAGCAGAAAGTTGCAATGGCAAGCTTAGAAACTGAAATGGCTGATGATGATGATTGAGTTCAGAAATCAAAGTTTGGTTTCTGTGAGGGATTGAGAAGAATGTGTGAGATCTTCTTAAAACATATCCCTGTGAGAGTAAGGTTTACTGGCATAGGCCAGGAGTAGCAGGTAAAGAGGTTAGAGCATTAAGTGGTACAGAAGCTTGTAATTCTTTTATGCTGAGACATGAGGAGCTATGTCATTCAGAGGGTGTATTGGAGAGATGAGAAGTGCTCCATTATGTAACGTGTGGTTGGAGCGTCCAGTGGAAACATCAACAGATTTATTCCACAATGGGGAAGGAGGCTTTGAGCTTGGTGTTGGGGTTACAACATTTCAGCATTTACATTGCGAATAAAATACCTGAGACAAATCTTTATCACTGATCGTGACATCTTAAAATGTTTGGAGAAGTTTCGGGAGAAAAATTCCAGTCTGTTTCGACTGAGCTTATTCTTGCTGCCATTCAATTTTAGATTATAAAGTTTACAGGGCGAGAAAAAGTAAGTTTTGACACTTTGTGAAGACTTGGATGAAGAAAGACAAAAAGCATTCTGTGGCACGAGTGAAATGACTGAAATCGAATCGAGTTGTGAATATTTGTATGCTCAGAGTCAATGTAATATATATTCATTCCAGTCTACTAATAGAGGAAGATTAGGAGGTCTAAAATTAATCCATCTTTGTATATTGATGGATCATTTTATTAAATGTGGAGTTGTGAGTATACTATCACTGTAAAAAGGTTATTTTCTCTTAGGTTGTTTTTGAAGAGAGGTTTTAAAGGCAGAGGTGAAGAACTGCTGTCTGAACACAGTTTAACTAAATAACTGAGAAAGCCTTTAGGTTTTATTAAGACGGTTGTAACAATGGAAGGGCAGTGGCCAGCTCTCCCAGACCAGGTTTCCTCGTTTTGTTTTTAGCTGCAGCATTCAGAAGCTGTTCGGGTCCCAGAATGGTTGGTAGTTTCAATACATGATCCCGAGCTGCCTTTCTCTCTGAGATCCCTGTTCATGTTGATTTCTCCTGGATCAGAAAATTGCATAAGAATCTGTATTTGAATATATCTTTGTGCCAAGCAGTGTATACCAAGAAGGTACAGTATCTACTCTTTGTGTAAGTGTTCCAACATATAAGCCATCCCAAATTTTTCTTTTCTTTGATTGTATTTTAACTAAAGCATTTGAATAGATTACATTTTGCTTCATGTCGAGTAGTTTGACCAGTCACAACATATCTGGAAAGCACACTTCACATCTATATTCAAAATAAGGAAAGGTTTGGGTCTAAGCGGCCTTCTTAAAATATTTTGCAGGAATCTGGTCTGGTCCGCAACACTTATAGACGAGGGGTTTCTAACTGACTCCTGTTATTGAAAAGTTAGTGCAGCAGCTGGGGATGGTTTGCTGGAGGTTGTGCTGTGAGCTGCCTCAGACATTCAGGGAGACCTGAGGATTTGGTGACACAACTTTGGATGGAGCCTGGGGACTGTAGTTACAGCATCTGGGTCTGCAACATGAACAACAAATGGAGCACAGGCTGCAGAGAGGGGGAGCTCTGAAACCACACAGTGAGTGTGTGTGGGGAAAGGGAACTACTGTATCCACCCCGGGTTTTCCAGGAACAGCTTCCCAAGCTCCACTTAACCCAGGAGCAGAGTGTGAGGGGACCCTGACTGAACAAGGAGCAGGTCACAGAGCGGTGTCACCTCCTTTATCACACCAGGGGGAGGACGGTGCTGCCAGTGGCTGTTAGGGTCACAGTTTCATTCAGCTTCTATGTTCTGGAACTTTTCAAACACGACTGGGTGACATATCCATCATCTGCCAGTATGTTGCCATCAAAGTAACCATTCAGTGATGGAGGATATATATGGTGGATGAGGTAAATACATTGTTTCTCCCTCAGCAGGGAGCTGCCAGGTGTATCCAGTATAATGGGATTCCCGATGGTGTACTTGGCATCTGCGGAGTAGCCGTGTCAATGGGGAGAGGTAGAGGAACTGAAGGAGCACTCTCTGTATTAATCTTGCAGTGTGCCCATCACAGTACATCATGTTGGTGAATACCCCTGTCCAGACTGCAGCCACAGCCTCTTCATTCACAAGCAGGCAGCCATTCCCATCGTCTTCAGATCTCCATGTAGAAAGGAATGAATGTATCTTGGAGAAATGCCATCCCCTTGATACACGTTTGAAAATAGCATCCCCCATCACCAACCAAACACTTCAAAACATTCCATGTGTACGGAGAACAATGGGGTCACTTGGAGCATCAAGGAGCAGACGATCAGGGATGGAGCAAAACCTTCCATGTCTGAACGGGTCTGAGTGAACCCCCCAGTACACAGTATCATTAATACCTGTAATCCCTCTCCATTTTAGTAACATACTGCCGTCCATTATTCCTGTAAATGAAATGACAGATTATATCATGTTATATTGCAGCTGCCAAATTATTCTCCATTGCCTTTACCTCTCTGTATCTATCTGTAGATCCTCTACCCTCTCTTGATAATTTAATCTCTTGTTTATCACAGCAACATGACCAAACTCAGTATCTCTATATCTGTTCCATCCTCCTGATCATTGATATAGATTGTAAATAGTGGAGGACCCAGCACTGGTCACTGTGTGACTCCACTGGTGACGTTCTGTCAAACTGATTTAGACTTATTTATCCGGAGTGCCTGCTTCCTGTTTGATACATAATCCTCCCCCATTACTGTGTAACACAGTCGTAAAGCTGAATATGAACAAGGAGCATCAGTCAGGAATCCAACCCTTCGAACCTGCTCCGCCATGGAATACAATCATGGCTGATGTCATGGCGGCCTCTGTTCCACATCCCTGCCCTCTCTCGATCCTCAGACTGTCATCTGTTATTGTAGATTGCGCCACATGAAAATCTCCAGTCACTGTGTGGTTGCTTTCAGTTCCTATGTTACGGACTTGATGTGGCTGAATGGGCTGATCCTGTTGCTGTGTAATAGGTTACTGGTGCTGCATGGCCTACTCTGGGGCCAGTGTTATAGGTTCGAGGGGCTGATTGGCCTCCTCCTGTAAATATACATTCGGCTCCAGGGGCTGAACAGCCTCACCCTCTTCTGGTGTAATAGGGTCAAAGGTCTGAATATCCTTCTGTTGTTCCTGTGTAACAGGCTGGAAAACGGAATGGATTTCTCCATTATCTGTGTAATTCTCTTCACTTGTTGACTCCTTCCTGTCATCTATGTTGAAATAAGATCATCCTTTATTTTTGCAAACCCCAATGGCTATTGGATCAACCTGATCATCCTTTCGTTATAAGCTAGCACCTTCATTGCAGGAATCAGTTGAGGGGACCATCTCTGAGCTGCTTCCATTATAACAATATCCTTTCTTCATTGAAGAGATTAAATCTGTACACACTACTCCAGATGTGATCTCACTAAGATCCTGTACAGCTGCAGCAATGCTTTACCAGCCTGCTGTAAGGTTAGAGCAGTCCCAGCTCTCTGGGGGAAATACCGAGCATTTATGAACGATCATTGTCCTTCTCTACTCCACTAGCATAATGGGAGATCTGGAAAAATGTCACAATGATGCTTAAGAAGATCATAAATGATGTGGCGAATCTCCCCAAAACCCACGTCGCTCAGATTCTACACAATCTAGTAAGATGGAGCGTAAAAACAGCAAGGAGGAGCAAACATTGATGGGAGTTATATATCAAAGTGAAAACTGCAATATAAATGTTGGGCATGTTATAAAACAGGAAATGGGATATACACATTTGTGGGTACTGCAGTAATAATGTCCTGTTTACATTATATCTAAACTGTGTTAACCCAACTGAATGCTAATGCTGGGAAAAATGGATTTCATTAGCATGTGTTAGATGGTGGCATTAACATTATGTCGAGCACTGAGCTAGAGATCAGGTTATTTAGGAATTGGTGTTGGATGATCAGAAAAGCTAATTGAAAACTTTGCTGTAAAGGGCCTTTTGGGAACAGTGACCACAATGCATTGTTTTTCTTTTATGCTGTTTGAGTACACGGTAGTTTTTGTTTTATTTGAAGTAACTGAAATAAATCTGAATCATGCAAGCCCTGAAGGTGTGAGGAGAAAGTGGGCACTGCAGCTGCTGGAGATCAGTGGCGCTGGAAAAGCACAGTCAGGCAGTGTACTAGGAGCAGGAGCATTGACGTTTCGGGCACAACCCTTCATCAGGAATGAGGCTTCTGGGTCAAGGGAGCTGAGGGATAAATGAGAAAGGGGTGTGGCAGGAGGGAGGTAGCTGGGAATGTGATAGGTAGATGAAGGTGGTGTTGAAAGTGATAGGTGATGAAGGGAGACAGAACACCTCATCTACTGCATCCATTAAACTCAGTGTGGTCTTCTCTACATTGGCGAGACATACGTGGATCATTTCAGAGAACATCGCTGGAACAGCCACATTGACCAACTCCACCACCTTGTGGTTGAACACTTTAACTCCCCTTTCCACTCTGCCAAGGACATGAGATTCCTGGGCCTCCTCCATTGCCAAACCCTAACCACCCGAAGCATGGATGAAGAAAGGTTCCTCTTCTACCTTGGGACCCTCCAACCACAGAGGATTAATGTAGGTTCACCAGTATCCCCATTTCCCCTAACTCCACCTTATCCAAGTCCAATATTCCAACTCAGCACACTCCCCCTTTTGAACGCTCCTATGTGTTCATCTTCCTTCCCACCAATCTGGTCCACCCTCCTCTCCGACCTAATCCTTTCAGCCTCACCTTTAACTACCTATTAGGTCAAAGGAAGCAGCTTAGAAAAATGCCAAGTGTTGTAGTAAGCTAGTGGATTCGGAGAAATGTAGGACCCAGCAACGGATGACCAAGAAAATGAGAAGGAAATCAAAAAACGAAACAGCATGCAAACAAAAGAAAACCATAAAGACTGCTAAATAAAACATATATCTGTGTATGAAACAAAAGTAAAAACAAGGTCAAATGTGGAACAGTAGGTATGCAGACAGGGTAATTTATTGAAGAGAACAGAGAAATCACAGGAGAAAGAAACAGTTTCTTTGTGTCTATCTTCAAGGCAGAATATCCAGAAATTCTCCCAGAAATACCAAGTGACCATGGGACTTGTGTAAGTAAAGTCTAAGATCATTCTTATCAGTGTTGAGGTCATCTTTGAAAAGAAAGCTGGATTGAGTATTTATAAATCTGACAGACTAGATGTACTTCATACAAGAATTTCAGAGGAAGCAGCAATGGACGTATTGATTGCATCTCAGATATTCATGTTATTTTCCAATACATTCCGGAAAGATATTTAGCCAATCTGGATATGGCAAAAGTTATAAATATTATCCAATAGTTTAAGAAAGGATGAAGATGGAGAGTGGTGAACTACAGATCAGTTAACTCCGCGGTCGGGTGTCTGTTGGGCTCAATTACAAAGAACGTGTTACTGGATATATAGAAGGTAATAGGAAAACTGGGGAGGATGATAATGCATCGATGAAACGGAAACCATATGTGGCAAACATTTTTTGGAATGGTTTGAAGATGATTCTTGTGGACATAGGCAACGAGGAGCTAATGGATAACGTATCGTTGGATATTCAGGAGGATTTTTTTTAAGAACTCACACATTAACATCATAAGAAAAGTTAAAGTGAAAGGAATTGGGAAGAACGCATGCAAATAGGAAACGAAAAATTAGGTTTACATTCATGTGTATGTGATTGCAATATAGAAGATGTCGTGCACCAGCTGCATAGAGTGTTGCTGAGACTAAACTTAGAGTATTGTGTACCGTTTGGAGTCCCAATCTAATATAGAATATACTGACTACAGACGAGCTGCAAAAGCTATTTTCCAGACTAATCCATAAAATGGCAAGATCGTCTGATGGGGAAACTCAGCCTGTGATCTCGAGTTTCAAAAGATGAGAGGGGATTGTAGTGAAACTTAGAAACTTAGAAACATAGAGGGGACTGAATAACAGAGGGACATGGAGAAGTGCAAGCAGGCGAGATGAGAGAGAATCCTGCGATATTCTACACAGTCAAGTAGAACAGAATAATCAGCAAACAGTTAGTGTCCATTAGAGACCAAAGGGGGGCAATCAGTGTGTCAACCCGGAGAACATTGATAGGTTGTTACATGTAAACATCACAGCTGTTTTACATGGGAGAAGAAGGATGCAGGTAAAGAATTCGAGAAGATGGACTGGAAAGCTCTTGAACAGATTGATGTAAAATACGAGCAGGGGTTTGAGGCTTTGTCTGGTATAAAATTGGACCAATCCGCAGGTCTGGATACTGTTGGAGTCAAGGGAGGAAATTTTACTTGAAATCTAACCATAGGAGAGGTACCAGAGGACTTGAGAACAGCTAATATGATTCCACTTCACAGTAAGGGTGGTAGAGATTTGCCAAGGTAACTATGGACGAGAGAGTATTAGATCACTGTTCGGGAAACTACTGGAGGAAATAGAGAAGGAGAAAATCGAACTCAAATCAGAGTCGCAAGGTTTGATCAGGGATAATCATCATGACTTTATCAGAGTGAAGTCACACCTTATGAATTTGATTGAATTAGTTTGAGGAGGTCGCTTATTTAGTTTTGCAGCCAGGCCTTTGACAAAATTCCACATGGGAAATTGAAAAAAAAAAGTAAAATCTCACAGTATCAAGGATAACTTGAAAAGTTACAACAAAAATTGTCTTAGTGTCAGGAGGCAGAGGGTGGTGGGAGAAGGCTGTTTGTGTGACTGGAGACCAGAGTCCCCTGGTGTACCACAGGGATCAGTGCTGTGTCCCTTATTGTTTGTAGCATTCATAAATGGTATAGATGTGAATCTGGAGGGGGAGTGGGTGGAGGGGTGGGAGTTGTGATAAGTAAGTTTGTGTTTGACACAAAGATTGACAGGGTGGTTGGCAGTGAGGAGGAAGTTCTGATTTTACAGGAAAATACAAGTGGAATGATCAGATGGGCAGATCAATGGCAGATGGAATGTGATCGTGATAAATATGAGGTGATGTACTTTGGAAGGAGGAACCAGACATGGGGTGTATACAATGATTGGCAGCACACTAGGGAGCTCACAGGGTGTTTCTCCACACATCCCTGAATGTGACTGAACAGGGTAATGGACTAGTTAAGAATTGAACCTTGGGTGGAGCATTTATAAATCAGGGAATAGATTATAAGTGCTATATAGGGCTTAGTTTAGTCCACGATGGAGTACTGTATGTCGTTCTGGGAGCCTCATTACAGGAAGGATGTGATTGTACTGGAGAGGGTGCAGAGGAGATTCACCAGGATGTTCCCTGGGGTGGAGCATATCAGCTATGGAGAGAGGATGGATAAGCTCAGGTTGTTTAGTTTGGAGCAGAGGAGGCTGAGGGAGATGTGATTCAGAAAGGTACGTTAACAAGGGGCATGGACAGGGTGGATAGACAGTAGCTGTCCCTTTTAGACAGAGGGTCAAGAACAAGGGAGCACACCTTAAAGTGAAGAGCTTGACGTTCAGAGAGGATTTAAAGATTACTTTTTTTTCCACCCAGAGGGTGTTGAGGTCTGGAATGTACTTCCTGAGAGGGGAGTTATCACGGCTAACCTCTCAACCGTTAAGTGTACTTGGACGAGCACTTGGAAGTGTCGTAACATTCCAGGCTATGCGCCTGGTGTTGGAAAGTGGGACTAATATAGATCGTGCTGTATTTCTGTTGGTACAGAGACTATGCTCCTGTGCGTGTATGATGTGGAGCTGAGCAGCTTAAGACAGGAATTGATAGGTTTCTGAAGATAATATTCACAAAGGTGAACTGTTATAGTTTGTCAAATTATGTCAATGTGAGAAGTATGAAAAAACAGTGCGGGTTCCTTCTAGTTTGAAACCAGAGAATGGAGAATGGGAAACAGGGAAATGGCAAAACTATGAATCCACAACTTCTGTTCTGTCTTCACAGAACTTTCTGACAATACCAGGAAAACCAAGTCCGGTATGGAAAACGAAATATTACATGGAACATCGAACATAGTAAGTAAATGGTTTAGGAGAAATTATTGAGGCTGAAAATAACGGTCATAGACAACACTAACGTAGATTTATGAAATGGGAATTATGTTTGAGAAACTGACTGGGAGACAAATGAAAGAGAAGCAATGGATGTAAAACAGTGGATTTTCAGAAAAATTTTGATAAACCTCCAAGCCCAGTTTGCAAAATCAAATCTTAGTGGATTGGAGCGTGTCCCTTATTATACCATCTATACCATTTATGAATGCTACAAACAATAAGGGACAAGCTGCAAGATTGGGACAGCAGGCAGGAGACAGTGAATAGAAATAAACAGACTCGTGAAGCAACAACCTGACATTGTATTTAAGGTCTGATTCTGTGAGAATGACGATGTCCCAGACACCCCATCACCTTCCCAGGATATCTCCTGTTTAACCAGCAGGACAGACAAAGCAGAAGTGGTGACACAGTGGGATACAGCTGGAAGGGAATTGCTCTGGGAGTCCTCAACAGTGACTCTGTATCCCATGAAGTCTCATGGCGTTAGTTTACACATGGGAAAGGAAACCATGTACCAGCCTCTCTCAACTGATGAATCAGTACTCCTGAATGCTGACCAACACTTGGAGGAAGCACTGAGGGTGGCAAAGGCACAAAATGTACTCTGGGTTAGGGACGTCAATGTCCACAAAAAGAGTGGTTCAGCAGCAGCATTACTGATTGAGCTGGTTGGGTCCGAAACGATATAACTTCTCGACTCGGTCTGCGGCAGGTGGTGAAGGAACCCACAAGAGGGAAAAGCCATATTTGACCACAGCCTTACTAATCTGCCAGCTGCAGAAGTATCTGTCCAGGACAGTATCGGGTAAGAGTGACCATCGCATAGTCATTGTGGAGATAAAGTCACACCTTCACATTGAGAATAACCTCCACAATTTTGTGTGGTACTATCACCGTGCTAAATAGGACAGACTTCGAACAGATCTAGCAGCTCAAGTCGGGGTTTTCATAAGGTGCTGTGGGTCATCAATACCAGTAGAATTGTACACCCCCACAGCCTCATGGCCTGGCGTATCCCCTTCACAACAATTACCATCCATCCAGAGGATCAACCTTGATTCAATGGAGTGTGCAGGAGGGCAGGAGCAGCACTGGGAATACCTGAAAATGAGGTGTCTGCCTGATGAAGTCACCAACCATGACTACCTGTGTGCCAAACAGCATAAGCAGTTCGTCAGAGACAGAGCTAAGTGATCCCACAAGCAACGGATCAGATCTCAGCTCTGCAGTCCTTCCACTTCTAGTTGAGAATCGTTATGGACAATTAAACAAGTCATCGGAGGAGGACATTCCACAAGTATCCCTATCCTTAATGATGGAAGAGCCCAGCACTTCAGTGCAAAAGATAACGTTCACGCATTCGCAACAATCTTCAGTCAGAAGTGCTGAGTGGATGATCCATCTCGGCCTCCTCCAGTCGTCCTCAACAATTCAGTGACCAGTCATCAGCCAATTTGGTTCAGTCCACGCGATATCCAGATTCAGTTGGAGACACTGGATACTCCAGAGGGTACATACCCTGACAACATTCTGGCAATAGTACTGAAAAGTTGTGCTCCCGACCTTGTCACTGCCCTAGCTAAGCTGTTCCAATACCGTTACAACAATGACATTTCCCCGATTACGTCGAAATTTACCCCAAGTATCGCCTGTATATAAAAAAGCAGACCAAATCCAATCCGGCCAATTACCACCCCATCAGTCTCCTCTCGATCATCAGTAAAGTGGTGGAAGGTCTCAGTGCTTTCAAGCAGCACCTGCCCTGCAATACCCTGGTCAATGACGCCCAGTTTGGGCTCCACCAGGGCCACTCAGCTCCTGACCTCATTACCGTGGTTCAAACATGGACAAAAGAGCTGAATTCCAGGTGGGGTGAGAGTGACAGCCCTTTAAATAAAGGCTGCCTTCGCCCAAGTGAGTTATCAAGGGGCCTTAGCAACACTGGAATCAATGGGTATCAGGGGCAAACTCCCCGCTGGTTAGAATCATACCAGACACGGAGGAAGATGGTGATGGTTGATAAAGGTCAGTCAACTCAGCTCCAGGACAAGTCTGTAGGAGTCCCTCAGGGAGTGGCCTAGGCCCAAACATCTTCAGGGCTTCTTCATCAATGGCCTTCCCTCTATTATAAGGTCAGAAGTGGGGATGTTCGCGAATGATTGTACAATGTTCAGCAATGTTTGTTGCTCCTCAGATACTGAAGCAGGCCATGTCCAAATGCGACAAGATTTGGACAGTATCCAGGCTGACAAGTGGCAAATAATATTCACGTCACACAAATGCCACACCGTGACCATCACCACTAAAATACAATCTAACCTGCCCCTTGGCATTCAATGGTGTTACCATCACTGAATCCACAGTGGACTGCAGCGGTTCAACAAGGCAGCTCACCGCCACCTTCTCAAGGGGCAACCAGGGACAGGCAATAAATGCCGGCCCAGCCAGTCACACCCAGATTCAGGAAATAAATATTATTTTTAAATAAAATAACAGAGGAAGGTTGCTGGGATATCATAGAGATCGGTGCACAGGCCCCACCTATTCACAATACTCATTAAACATTTGGTTGATGGAATCAAATACAATATATCCCAACCTGCTGACAGAACTAAAGGATGTTGGATTGTGAGTGGGTGAGGAGGTTGTAAAAAAGCTTCAAGGTGACGAAGACAAGTGGAGTGAATGGACAAATACGTGGCAGATGGAGAGCAAGGTGGGTAGAGGTGACGGTGTGCCCTTTGGTGGGAACAATAGACTGGAAGCCTATCATTTGAAACGGGATTGTTTGAAACATGTTGATCTACAAAGGGACGCATGCTCCTTTTTGTTGTTTCCTTCTGCACAGTCTTCTGAGATCCCTGCAGCACAGTGAGGTCTGAACCCACATGGCAATACTGGGAATGGCATTGGCACGCTGACAAGGGTACATAGACCCACCAAGTGGGGAGCTGTAACATTGCAAAGGATCTGGATCTCCCTGTAGACCAGTCACTGAAAGCAATATTGCAGGAAAGAAAGCAGTTAGGAAGATCAATGAAGTGCTGACCTTCATTTCAGGGGGATTTGAGTCCAGGAGTAAGCGTGTCTTACTGCAGTTATACAGGGCCTTGGTGACTCCCCACCTCAAACACTGTCCAGTATTGTGTGCAGGTTTGGTCTCTGTACCTCATAAAGGACAAACCTGACATTGAGGGGGAGCATTGAAGGATGACCAGACCGATCTTTGTGATGACAGGTTTGTTGTGGGAGCAGAGTTTGGG
This sequence comes from Chiloscyllium punctatum, assembly GCF_047496795.1. NCBI lineage: Eukaryota > Metazoa > Chordata > Chondrichthyes > Orectolobiformes > Hemiscylliidae > Chiloscyllium > Chiloscyllium punctatum. The sequence continues at coordinate 3,029,510 of NC_092739.1, forward strand.
GTGACTGGGCCTGTAATCTATGGGGTTTAGGAAAATGGGAGGAGATCTCAGTGAGATATATAAAGCTCTGACAGGGTGAGACGGATTGGAAGCAGGGATAATAATTCCCCAGGCTCTGGTGTCTAAAACAAGGGTACACAGTATTAGGTACAGACAGACCATTCTGCAATGAGATGACAATAAATGTCTGCACTCAGCGACTGGTGAACCTGGGGAATGCACTCAAACCTGGAAGCCAAGACACTGAATATAAATAAGGATTTAGAGACAGTAAAGGGATGGTGGGAGAGAAGGAGAACGATGTGGAAATAAAGGGCAAGCCATCATTAAATTGAATTGGGTAGCAAATTCGATGGACCAAAGGGATGACTGCACTTCCTATTTTATAGCTTCCCAAGGTTAATCACATTAACGGATATATTCATTGTGTGGGATAAGTGCATTGAGGAGATGTTTGAACATGAACAACAATGAGGAAGGCTCAATGTGCTGTATGGCCTACTCCATTCCTGATGTTTCTGTGCAGTCTGTGGGAAAGCTCTGTAAATGTTTGAGAGGGAGAGGGTACAGTCGGAAGTGACAGTATTTCTGTTGAATAAAGGGAACTATGGAGCTATGAGGGAGGAGCTGGCCAAAGTTCAATGGTGCAATACCTTAGCAGGGATGACCGGGGAGAAACAATGGCGGATATTTCTGCGTATAATGCAGAAGTTGCAGGATCAGTTCATTCCCAAAAGGAAGAAAGATCCCAGAGGAGGCATGGGTGGCCATGGCTGACGAGGGAAGTTAAGAAACATATAAAGTTAAAAGAGAAAAAGTATAACATAGCAAAGCTAAGTGGGAAAACTGAGGACTGGGAAGCTTTTAAAGAACAACAGAGGATTACTAAGAAGGAAATACGCAGAGGAAAAATGAGGTACGAAGGTAAACTGGCCAAGAATATAAAGGAGGATAGTAAAAGCTTTTTTAGGTATGTGCAAGGCAAAAAAATAGTTAGGAGTAAAATTGGGCCCTTGAAGACAGAAACAGGGGAATATATTACGGGGAACAAAGAAATGGCAGAAGAATTAAATTGGTACTTTAGATCTGTGCTCACTGGGGAAGACACAAGCAATCTCCTGAGGTAACAGTGGCTGAAGGACCTGAACTGAAGGGAATTTATATTTGCCAGGATTTGGTGTTGGAGAGACTGTAAGGTCTGAAGGTTGATAAGTCTCCGGGACCTGATGGTCGACAGCCCAGGGTACTGAGGAAGGTGGCTCGGGAAATCGCGGATGCGTTGGTGATTATTTTCCAGAGTTCGATAGATTCGGGATCAGTTCCTGCGGATTGGAGGGTGTCTAATGCTATATCACTTGTTAAGAAAGGTGGGAGAGAGAAATCAGGAAATTATAGACCAGTTAGTCTGACCTCAGTGGTGGGAAAGATGCTGGAGTCTATTATAAAGGATGAAATTACGGCACATCTGGATAGTAGTAACAGGATAGGACAGAGTCAGCATGGATTTATGAAGGGGAAATCATGCTTGACTAATCTTCTGGACTTTTTTTGAGGATGTAACTCTGAAGATGGATGAGGGAGATCCAGTAGATGTAGTGTACCTGGACTTTCAGAAAGCTTTTGATATAGTCCCACACAGGTGGTTAGTGAGTAAAATTAGGGCGCATGGTATTGGGGGCAAAGTACTAGATTGGATTGAAAATTGGTTGGCTGATAGGAAACACAGGGTAGTGATAAACGGCTCCATTTCGGAATGGCAGGCAGTGACCAGTGGGGTACCGCAGGGATCCGTGCTGGGACCGCAGCTTTTTACAATATATGTTAATGATATAGAAGATGGTATCAGCAATAACAATAGCAAATTTGCTGATGATACAAAGCTGGGTGGCAGGGTGAAATGTGATGAGGATCTTAGGAGATTACAGGGTGACCTGGACAAGTTAGGTGAGTGGGCAGATGCAGTTTAATGTGGATAAGTGTATGGTTATCCATTTTGGTGGCAAGAACAGGAAGGCAGATTACTACCTCAATGGAATCAATTTAGGTAAAGGGGCAGTACAGAGAGATCTGGGTCTTCTTGTACACCAGTCAATGAAGGTATGCATGCAGGTACAGCAGGTAGTGAAGAAGGCTAATAGCATGCTGGCCTTCATAACAAGAGGGATTGAGTATAGAAGCAAAGAGTTTCTCCTGCAGCGGTACAGGGCCCTGGTGAGACCACACCTGGAGTACTATGTGCAGTCTGGTCTCCAAATTTGAGGAAAGGCATTCTGGCTATTGAGGGAGTGCAGCGTAGATTCACGAGGTCAATTCCTGGAATGGTGGGATTACCTTACACTGAAAGACTGGAGCGACTGGACTTGTATACCCTTGAGTTTAGAAGACTAAGAGGGGATCTGATTGAGACATATAAGATTATGAAAGAATTGGACACTCTGGCAGCAGGAAACATGTTTCCGCTGATGGGTGAGTGCCGAATCAGAGGACACAGCTTAATAATACGGGGTAGACCATTTAGGACAGAGATGAGGAGAAACTTCTTCACTCAGAGATTGGTGGCTGTGTGGAATCCTCTGTCCCAGAGGGCAGTGGAGGCCCAGTCTCTGGATTCATTTAATAAAGAGTTGGATAGAGCTCTCAAAGATAGTGGAATCAAGGGTTATGGAGATAAGGCAGGAACAGGATACTGATTAGGAATGATCAGCCATGATCATATTGAATGGTGGTGCAGGCTCGAAGGGCAGAATGGCCTACTCTGTACTTATTGTCTATTGTCTATTGTTGTCACAAGTTCTCAGATGTTAGGTAGGAGGTCTCTGCAGGTTCAACAGGACTGTGTTTCCTGTTCCCTTTTTCCGATACTGAGGCTGTGGCTAGGTGTTCTGTCGAGGTTTATCCTTTAAGACCTCGGAGCAGTTTGATACAATAGAGAGTCTTGCTTGGCTAATTCGGAGATCATTGAAAAGTTTTATCACATATCTATGTGTCTGCACTCACAGATAATCATATTAAATCATAGATAACAAACAGCAATGGACCCAGCCTCCAGTCTGACAAGCATCCTTCCACTAAACACTCAGCTTCCTACCAACAACCCAACTGTGTATCCAATTGGCCAGTTCCCCCAGCATTCCACGTGATGTAACCTTCCAGAGCAGCCTACCATATGGAACCTTATCAAAGGCCTTACTGAAATCCATGGAGACTACATCTACCGCTCTGTCCTCATCAACCTTCCTGGTCACTTCATCAAAGAACTCTTAACAAATTTGGGAAGCATGAACTCCCACTCACAAGTCTATGCTGACTGCTCCGAATCAAACCCTGTGTAAGTAATGGGTGCAGTCAATGGTATGCTGTCCTTCATTGTAAGATGATTCGAGTACATAAGTAAAGCCATCTTCCTGCTGTTGTAGAGCCTTGCTGAGAGAGCATTTGGGGCACTCTCTACAGATTTGATCTTCTTTGTAAGGAATGATCTCCTTACCACAGACACGGATGATGGTAACATGAGGATAGAGTAAAGAAGCTGAGTGTTTAATCTGTGGAGCTGTGAGAGACGAGGAAATGGTGACGCTGAAACACGAGGAGTGGCAGCGATCACTTATTTCCAAAACAGACATTGATAGGGAGAGAAATTCCATACTTTACCCAGGATTGATTGGTTTGATTTATTGCCACGTGTACCTCAGTACAGGGAAACACTTTGTTTATGAGCAGTGGAGGCAGATCATAGTAAGCATGGTCAGACAGATCATAGGGTGGAAATAGACTTGGACAGAGTAAGGCATACAGGTTACACTGCACAGGACGTGCACTAGACAAGATCAACATGAACAAGATCAGCATTATTTAAACTTAGAGAGTCCATTCATCAGTCTAATGTGACTTTCCTAATAGTTTATATGCCTTTACTAACTCTCCCCATGTTATTGGGCAGTCGGTGTGTGAACCCTGTACTGAACGTCAGGTTGCTCACAATCCCCAACAGCAGCCACAATACCTTCCATCTGAAACAGGTAGCCATTCCCACCAGCTTCCGCCCTACATAGAGAACACCAGGCTGTCTTCTTGGGGATGAAAGATGCCTTCTTGAGATTTCACACAAGACATATGGCTTCCCTTCTCAACACTAGAAAACCACGTTAAAGTCCCACTTGTGTATCATGAGCAACAGAGCCAGGAGGAACAACGTGGAACAGTCTGTCTCTGCAGCCTCTGCTCCACTTGATCATCATGTTGGAGCATCAATCTGGAGACACGTAAGACTGCCGATGCTGGAGATCAGAGTTTCCAGTATCTGCAGTCACTGTTTTTACCGAGTTGATTTTAACCCTACTGCGAATCCTCTTGCAGGGATACCTGCCTTGAAGACGTTTTCCTCCTTGAAGGGTTTTTCCCCGAATCGTCGATTTTACTGCTCCTCGGATGCTGCCTGAACTGCTGTGCTCTTCCAGCACCACTAATCCAGGATCGGATAGAGCATCGATTGCTGGAAAAGCACAGTAGGTCAGGCAGCATCCGAGAAACAGGAAAATCGACGTTTCGGGAATAAGACATTCATCAGGAATCAGCATCAATTACCACATTCTGCCCTCATGTAAGTGCATTGAGGCGGGAATGGTCTCCTACTGTTCCTGTGTAAGTGACTCAAGGGGCTGATTGACTTCTTCCTCGTCCGATTGGACAGGGCCAAGGGTGCTGGTTACCTCTGGTTCCTGTTTGATAGCTCGATGTGCTGACAAGTGTGGCAATGTTGCAGCTTTAAGAGGTTATTTTGTCCTGGATTCTTTTAAGAGAGAGATTGAACGATCGTTACCAAGCTGGTTAGTTAAGACACTTGAGTAAACAGCGAGGGAGGCCTTAGGTTAATTTTAATGCAGCCTGAATGGATGTGGCCAGCTCTCACAGATTAGGATCTCTGGGTTTTGGTTTCTCAGTAACATCAAAAACTATTGAGGTCTCCACAGAGTTAGAAGCTTCAGTGAATGCCTCCTGGCTGCTACTCTCACTGAATTTTCTCTTGATTCTGTCACATTGCATCTGGAACAGACCCTTTACATTTCCTTTAAAATAAGAAAATATTAGAATCTAGGCTACTGCCTTCAAATATTTTCGAGGGACTCTGTTGTGGTCCATCAAACTAGACTCCTTCTCTTCCTGAGTAATAGACTGGAGGCACTGAATGGGCTGTCCCTGTTCTTCTCCAATAGTGTCAATGGGCTGAATGGCTTCCTCATATTCCGGTGAAACCAGCGGGAGGTGCTGAATGAACTCTTGTTTTACTGTGGCAATGTGCAGTGTCAGGCAGTGCTGTTACATGAATGTTACCGACACTTTAACAGCACAAGTCTCAATGGAGTCTGGGTCTTGCTGCACATGGACACAGACCAGTTCAGGAGCTGAGGGGGGACAAAATGTTCTGAACATTGTGGAATCTTCAGTGACCATCCCCACTTCTGATCTTATGGTGGGGAGAGTGGGGGAGGGGAGACATTGATGAAGCAGCTGAAGCTGTTTGTGAAGAGGAAGCTACACTGAGGATCTCCCACAGAGGTGCCCCAGGACTGAGATGGTGAACATCTTCCTTTGTGCCATGTTTGACCCCAAACACGGGAGAGTTTACTCTGATTCCCACTAAGTCCAGTTTTGTTAAGCTCCTTGATGTCAACAGAAGGCAACCACTGCCTTGATATCGGGGCCAGTCATTTTTACCTGATCCCTTGTGTCAACCTCTTTTGTTCACATCAATAAACCATGATATAGGAGCAGCAAGTGTTTTCTTCAAACAGGTGGGATTGAATGTCAGGATTTCTCTTCTCAAAAGTGTTGGGGAGTGAGATGACTGAAAGTATTTGAAGAGGAGGTAGATGGATATTGATCTGTCAGAGAGGTGAGGGCTATGAGGAATTGGGTATTAAAGAGGATTTCAGACCAAGAGCAGATCAGCCACAATCTTAGTGAAGGGCAAGGCAGGCTTGGGGAGTGAACGACCTGCCCCTGTTTCTGATGTTCTCCCATTCTGTTATTGGAAAGTTAGTGGGTGTTATTTTCATGGATGTTCTGGTATTGCATATTGCAGTCAGGGAGACCAGATGATTTTGTGAGCCATCTCTGGTTGAGGTATGGGGGCTGTATTCACAGTGAATCTGGATCTACAACATGACCAACAAATGAAGCACAAGTTGCAGAGAGGGGAAGCTCTTTAAAGAGAGATGAGGGGCCTCTTTCATACCCGTGTCTGGGTTTTCCAATTACATTTCCCAAATCACCTCAAAGCGTGTGGGACAGTCTTGAAGGGTTGAATGGTCTCCCCTGTTTCTGTGCACCAGTTTATAGGAGTAAGTAGCCTCCAACTGCTCCTGTTTAGCAGGTTTGAGGGGCTGAATGGAACACAGGAACATTGGACTGAGGAGCAGGAGTGGGTCATTAGATACTTTGAGCCTTCTCCGCCAGGCACTAAGATTGTGGCTGATCAGGTTGGGGTCTCAGCCCCACTTTCCTGTCTGTATCCCATTATCGGTGACTCACTTCTCTGTCAAATATTTAACTAATGCAGCTTTCAATCAATGTGAACATAGAGGCACAATAAACTTCCACTGAAGAGAATTCCCACTTGAAAGGGCCTTTCAGAATTATTCATCATCCTTTTTATAGAATTAGAGAGTCATGCAGAATGGAAACAGACCCGTTAGTCCAATCTGTTCACTCCGATCAGATATCAAATCTGATCCAGTCCCATTTGCCAGCATTTGGCCAATATCCCTCCTCTTTCAGACACTTTTTAAATATGTGATTGTAACCGCCTTCAGCACTTCCTCTGATAGCACTTTCTGTACACACACCACTCTCTGTGTGAAATATTTACCTTCAGGTCCCTTCTAAATCATTCGCCCTCTCCCCTCCAACCTATGCCCTCTTGTTCTGGACTCCCCAATCCTGGAGAGCAGAACGTGGCTGTTCAGAATATCCATGCCCCTGATGGTTTTATAAACCTCTATAATGTCACCCCTCAACCTCTGACACTCCAGGGAGAAACACATCAACCTAATCAACCTCTCCCTACAGCTCAAACCTCCAGTCCTGGGACATCTGTGTCGAAATCATTTCTGCAGAAAACCAAGTTGTACGCAGTATTCTTAAAGTGTCCTCACCAACGTCGTGTACAGATACAACATCCCACCACAACTCCTCTATTCAATGCTCTGACTGATTAAGGGAAATGTACCAAATGTGTTCTGTCCCATTCTGTCTACCTGCGACTCCACTTTCAAGGAACAATGTACCTGCAGACTTATCCCTTTGTTTCACAACACGCCCCAGGACCTTACCATCAAGTGTATAATTCCTGCCCTGGGTTGCGTTCACAAAATGCAAAACCTCGTATTTATCTAAATTAAACTTCATCTCTCACTCCTTGCCCTTTTGTCCCACCTAATTGTGGTCTCGTGGTGCTCTGAGATAATCTACTACACCACCTTTCTGATGTCATCTGTAACCTTACTAACTATGGCCCCAATATTCACATCCAAATCCTTTACATAAATGATGAAATGCAGTGAACTCAGTACTGATTCTTACAGCACACTGCTGCTCACAAGCCTCCAGGCTGAAAAATATCCCTCCTCCTTCAAGCCAATTGTGACCGTCTATAGATTCCCGACTTTTTGGGGTCACTGCTTCCTTTTCTAGTCCCACTCCTCCACTGCTCACAACAAATGATAAATGTAACCAGGTCGGTGATATGGCCGATGATATCGGTCTCAGACTGGGTTAGGGTCAGTAATAGCAACAAGTCAGGCTAGTTTCTTTAATCTGCTAAAGCAACACGTTTATGATCCAGAGCAATGTTACTCAAACTATGATGGAAAGATGAATGGTAAACTGTTTGGGTATTGCAAATATATAATCAATAGCTTGGAAAGGATGGACGCTAAGAAATTGTTTCGGTTAGGCGAGGAGACTAGGACCCGTGGACACAGCCTTAGAATTAAAGGGGGTCAATTCCGAACAGAAATGCGGAAACATTTCTTCAGCCAGAGAGTGGTGGGTCTGTGGAATTCATTACTACGGAGTGCAGTGGAGGCCGGGACGCTAAATGTCTTCAAGGCAGAGATTGATACATTCTTGATGTCATAAGGAATTAAGGGCTTCGGGGAGAATGCGGGTAAGTGGAGTTGAAATGCCCGTCAGCCATGATTAAATGGCAGAGTGGACTCGATGGGCCGAATGGCCTTACTTCCACTCCTATGTTTTATGGTCTTATGATCTAATACTTCCCTTTCTAAACACACAAACACGTACACACACACAAACACATACACACACAAACACTATTAAAATGGATTTAGAATTGTGACTTGATGGAGAAGGAAGAGGTGTCAGTATTGCATTTCAGAATTTAGGCCCAGGATGAATGAAAGTACAGTTATTCGAGTTGATTGAAGTCACGTTTCGCAGCAGTAAAGGTTTATAAAATCAGAATGGTCATGGGTAGGGTGAGTAGTCAGGGTTTTTCCCCAGTTTTGGGGCGTCCAAAACACATACACACACAAACAAATGCACACACACAAACACATGTACACATACACACACACACACACACACACACACATACAGACATACAAACACACACACACACACACACAGATTAACAAAATTTCTGCAATTTTAATTTGAAAGAACTTTGTCCAGATATTATTGGAACTCATGACAAAAGTAAAAATTGAGATTGTCCAAACGTTATTCTGCTTCTGAAGATATTGTACTCACGCAGCTGCTAGCAATGGGATTCCATCCTGGGAGAGTTGGATTTGGCTGAATTCCCTTTGCTTTAGGCAGTGAGTAGATTCCAATGAATTCTGGTCAGGGAGCACCCAAAGGGTAGTACGGTGGTCAGCACTGCTGCCTTACAGCACCCGGGACTTGGGGTCGATTCCAGCCTTGGGTGACTGTCTGTGTGGAGTTTGCACATTCTCCCCTTGTCTGTGTGAGCTTCTAATGGGTGATCCAGTTTCCTACCACAAACTGTGTAGGTTCGGTGGATTGGTCATGCTAAATTGTCTGTAGTGTGCAGGGAATTCTAGGTCAGGTGCATTAGTCAGGGGTCAATATCAGGGAATGGGTTGGGAAGGTTGGTATGGACTTGTTGGGCCAAAGGGCCTGTTTCAACACTGCAGGGATTGTATAAAAATAAGAACGATAATGATGACTGTAGAGTTTGTTTTAACTCGCACACATTGCTGTGATGAGGGACAATGAAGGACAGAGAGTACAATAGGCCGTTCCTTCTCAGGAAGATTACATTGTCTCCCTCTCTGAGCTGAATCACACAATAATATCGTCCTTTCCCAAACTGGACCATGTGAGGTCTCCTTGTACATTGTCCAAACTATGTCTCCATCACATTCCCTGTCCCATGTAGGCGCATCATTGCTGCTGTCATACACAGAGCTATACCCTTCGCAGAAAATGGTCTCGGCCAATTTGAAATATGTTTACATGGCCCTGCGTCATTAAAAAAAAAATAATATTTAATGTATTCAGAATACCTGTGTTAAAATGCATGCATTTTTTAACAAAGACAGAAATTGCTGGAAAAGCTTGGCAGGTCTGTCAGCATCCAGATGCCTTTTACATGCTGTAGTTGTACCAGCCTCCATCACTTCCTCTGGCAGCTCATTCCATGCACACACCACCCTCTGTGTGAAAAGGGGCCCTTTCGGCCTCATCAAAGCCTTTCCCCTCTCACTTTCAAACAATGCCCTCTAGTTTTGGATGCCCCAAAACTGGGAAAACCCCTGACTACTCACCCTATCTATGGCCATTCTGATTTTATAAACCTTTACTGCTGCAAAATGTGACTCCAATCAACACGAATGGCTGTACTTTCAGTCATCCTGGGCCTAAATTCTGAAATGCAATACTGACACCTCTTCCTTCTCCATCAAGTCACAATTCTAAATCCATTTTAATCAGTTTGTTCAGCTGTATCATGAGACACTTCTGTGGGCTTTACACCTAGACCTTTGTGCCCGGAGGTAGGGATACTAGCATCACTCAGCAATACCCATAAAGCTGTAACAGTATTCTCCTGTGTGTTTGTTCATCAGACTGTCCTGACATGCTGGGACATACCTCTGCAACAGGCAGGACTTGAATCCAGTCCTACTAGACCAGAGCTAGGAACACTACCACACAAGTTCAGGAATTGGAATCAAATCCAGAGCTCTGGCTCAGAGACAGGGACACTACCCACCACACTACCCAGATTTTGGGTCATATTTTAGTGCCCACTTTCAGCTCGGTGTGGATTTATTATAATCAGGTTCCCATTACTGAACTACACAAAACACTTTGTATTGTTATACAAATACAAGATAATTGTCTCAATTGTAGGATATTGAGTGTATGTGCTGTGCAATCCAAATTAACTATGAACATCTTTAATCGCTGTTATCTGTAGTCTGCAATATTAAGGAAAGAAATCCTGCAGACACACTCTGCCCAATGAAGGATCTCAAATGGATATTTATTACTGAACACCAGAGACGAAAGAAGAGCTTAATTTCTGGTCACAAAACACCGATCACTCTTACCCAACTCTAACGTGCGACTCCCCTCTTCCTGACCGGTGATTACTGTCCAGCCTCTCCTCCCCACTGACTGTGTCTGCAATCTGTCCCTCCTCTCCCTAACCACACAAGGCAACCCAAGCTCAGGGTCTTTGTGAAAATCAAGGCTGGAGTGTGCAGGCATCCTGGAGAGGAATGGGCATTTTAAAATTGAAGGGGGAGGGTATGACGGCAGTGGGCTGAGAGGTGGCAGATGGAGTTTAGTTTAGATTAATGTGAGGTATTGGATTTGGTAAATCAAACAAGAGCAGGACCTATACAATTAAAAGTAGGGCCTTTGGCAGTGTTTTAGGACAGAGACCTAGGCCGTCAGGTTTAATTCTTTAAAATTTGCATCTCATTTAGATCGTGTGGTAAAGAAGGTGTTTAGCACACTTGTCTTCATAGGACAGATCTTTGAGTATCGGAATTGGGACATCATGACGAGGTTGTACAGGACATTAGTGAGACCTCTTCTGGAATACTGTGTCCAGTCTGGTCACCCTACCCGCTCATTCCATAGGCACACCGCCCTCTGGGTGAAAAAGCTGCCCCTAGGGTCACTTTAATATTTCCCCTCTCACCTTAACCCTATGTCCTCTAGTTTTGGACCCCTCGTACCCTTAGAAAACACCTTGACTATTCACTTTGATATTATTGACCTTGATATCATTAAGCTGGAGAGGATTCAGAAGAGATTAACCTGAGTGTTGCTGGGAGAGGAGGGATTGAGCGATAAGAGGCTGGGGAGACTGGGACCTTTTTTCACTGGAGAGTGAGGTTAAGGGGTAACTTTACAGATGTTTATAAAATAATGAGGGGTACAGATAAGCTGAAGGGCTGATGTCTTTTACCTAGAGTTGGGGATTCAAAACTGAGGGATATTTTAAGATGTGAGGAAAAAGATTTACAAAAGTCATGAGAGGTAAATATTTTAGACAGAAGCTGGCTTGTGTGTGGAATGAACTTCCAGAGGAAGTGGTGAAAGCAGGGACAGTTACAACGTTTAAAGGACATTTAGATCAGTACATGGATAAGACATCAGTTTGGATGGTGCTGTGAGCAGCTGCCCTCTCCCTCTCCATCTCTGAATGAATCCCTGTTGGTTTTCACCCTCTGCCAGTGTCTGTGCAGTGGCGTGTCGCGGCCAGCAGAGGGTGGCATTGCATCACTTTAAGCACCACAGAGACTGCCAGACCTGCCCCACACAGAGACACACAGATACACACACAGGAATGGTTAGGACACAGCGTGAAGCTCATCTGGTAACTTAAACTAAATATAAAGAAATGCTCAATTCGCCTCGTAAACTGTTAAAATATGAGGGACAGAGAACTCCAAAATTCCACTGTTTAAATAAAAACATCAATTTATTTTTTCACTCTGAAAGTGAACATTTTACATTAACTATTCACAACTCTGGGACCCCCCTTTCTCTTAACTGCTTATTACCTGACTCCAGCTCTACAGCAATATACAGTTTCTGGGTTTTCTATCCTCTCATATCTCAGGTGCTTGTAAGCTCTCAGTTCAGAACAGCATTCCCTCTCTCTTAAAGGTACAGTACACACTTTCAACTTCATCACATTATACCCTGATGAATATCGATAAGTGGGACCTATCCAGATTTCTCTTGCTCTGTGGTTTGTCAATATTTCATTTGCTCCGTCTGGTGTGTGTCAGGACTTTTGTTGCTCCATTGACAGCTTGTCATTATTCGACTCAGTCCGTGGGAATATATCAGTATTTCACATGCTCACACTCGTGTGTGTGGGGCAGGATTTCAGTTGTTTCATGGGGACTGTGACACTATAACAATCTCAACGTTTGTAGACGGCACCAAACCTGGAAGAACTCTGAAGTCTATGGAGGAGAGTGTGTAACTCTAACAGGACAATCACACATTGGTGAAGTGTTCATGTTTATGGCAGATGGGGATCAATGCAGAGCAGTTTGAGGTGATACACTTTTGTAGGAAGGACAATGAAAGACAGTTTAACACAAGCTGTGCCATTATAATGGGGCTGCAGGAGCAGAGAGCGCTGGGTCTTTATGAGCACAGATTATTGAAGATGTCAGGACAAGTGGGGAGAGCAGTTGCAATCACAGATTAGTTTCAGTATCTGAGCTGTTTACAGGAGGAGGTGTAGGAGGGAGTCTCGGTGCTCCCTTCCTGGGAAGTGGTGGTGACGATGTGATGTGAGCCCACCCTCCTGCCCACCGAGAACGTGGGGATTCCATTTGTACCAGCTCAACACAAAAGGGAGATGGCATCAGGGCCACGGCTTCGAAGTTGTGCCGGGGGGAATCGGAGCTGTCAGTGGGTTTAAAGTGAGAATTGCCCTTCACTGAACATTGCTCCTTACTCGGTCGGTGGGACGTGGATGTTTCAGAATCTCCACACGAGGCGTCCTGGTCCTCTCCGGCTCCTACCAGGGTCCTCCCCACATGGAGGGGGGGAGGGGGAGGGAACAGATATCGGGCACTTCACCACCCGGATAGGCCCTTTATGTCCTATTTCAGACTGTTTCTCTTGGAATGGGAGGAAGAGAGGTAGGGAGTGAGGGAGGGAGTGGGTGTGATCCTACTGTTAGTGTTAGTATAGGCGGGGAGGTGTCCAGAGGGAGTCAGTCCACAGTGTTGTATCCATGCAGCGTTATTAGTGTGGGGGTGAAGTGGAGGGAGGGAGGGAGAGAGGGGGAGAGAGAGAGAGAGACAGACAGAGACAGAGACAGAGAGAGAGAGGGATGGTGCTTCGTGCAGCAATGACAGTGTTGGACCATGAGCCTTGTTCGGGGGTCGGTGCTATAACAGATATACAGTAAGTGTGAGGGAGGAGAGAGAATATGGTGACCCTTATCCTGACAGAGTGGGGAAGGTTATTGATGCTTGTCCTGTATTGCTGAACATTTCTTCAGACCCCAGATACTGCACTGAGCTGGGTGGGGAGCTCAGACCATACTCGGTGGGTCTGGTGGTGTCGCCCCCTCTAGGGTGTGAATGGTCCCCTCTGTACTAGCCCATCCACCAGGACCTCTATTCCCCTGTCGACAAACCGTGGTGTAATTGCCCCTTATCTGCCATGCTCGGGGTAAACTGGGCAGGGCAGCTCCAAACTGAGAAAGCTCAACCGTGTGCCCCTTGGCCTTTTAAAGATGGCCCCAGTGCCAGGGATCATGGAATATCCAGGGGCATCTGGGTGATGGTGTGTACCTCCAGCCATGATGGGTGAGAGAATTGGGCTGGTACTGAATGAGGGGGACACCATGGGGTGGGGTGGGTAGTTAATGAGGTGAGTTTGATAGCACCAGGAAACGAGCTCAGCCTCGTGAGGACAATCCCTCTGTCACACTCAAGGAAAATCAAACAAAGATAAATTATTGTTAGAATCTGCCCAAATGAGGCGTCGATTCTGTTGAAACTAATTGCAGTTACAAAGATGCACAACAAATGATCATCTGACCTCACACCAATATCCCTTTTTCCCATCTTTCCTGGGAAGACTGGCTCAAGTTACAGGATGTTACCGTAGTGTCTACATTTCAGCATTCTACAACCAGGGACCACATCCTTCCATGACACTGTCTGTCAGTTTCCCCCTCTCTGTCCATACACCAAACCCCTCCCATGTGATGATATTTAAACTGATTCCCCGCCATCTCTCTCTGGCAGTGATGTTCACACCCACAGCACCCCCTTGTCAGGGCAGAATGGAGAGATGGAGCTGTAAATGGGTGGGAGCTGCACATCCTGTCACTTCCAGCATGGGCTGCTAGTTTCCCCACACAGGGCAGGGATCTCACACAGTGTTACTGAACAATGTACTGGGGTGGGGTACGCAGTCTTACATGCTGGGAGGGCAACTGCACCTGGTTTACACATCAATGCATTGGGTGGGGTACACAACGGGGAGGGTAACTGCTCCTGGGTTACAGATCAATGTACTGGGGTGGTGTACACAGTCCTACATGCTGGAGGGGTAACTGCTCCTGGGTTACAGATCAATGCACTGGGGTGGGGTACACAGTCCTACATGCTGGGAGGGTAACTGCTCCTGGGTTACAGATCAATGCACTGGGGTGGGGTACACAGTCCTACATGCTGGGAGGGTAACCGCTCCTGGGTTACAGATCAATGCACTGGGGTGGGGTACACAGTCCTACATGCTGGGAGGGTAACCACTCCTGGGTTACAGATCAATGCACTGGGGTGGGGTACACAGTCGTACATGCTGGGGGGGTAACTGCTCCTGGTTTACAGATTAATTCACGGGTGATCACTGCACAGGTCGCTGTGCTGGTCAGACTAACTGGTTGAGGTTTATAGATACTGCAATGATGTAGTCTGTGTAGCTCCCCGTGCTGGATGGATATTTGTTTCACGTTCACACATTAGTGCCCTGCTGTGGTCTGCACAGCTCCCCGTCCTGGACAGATATCTAGTCTGGGTTTATCGATCAATGCACTGCTGTGGTCTGCACAGCTCCCATTGCTGGACAAATCTATATGGTCTGGGTTTATAGATCAATGTTCTGATCTAATCTGCACAGTGTTCCACTCTGGACAGATTGCTGGGTTGTATTGACCAGTGTAATGGATGAATCTGGACAGATTGCTGGGTTGTACTGAGCAGGACACTGTGCTGGTCTGCACAGTGTTCCACGGTGAACAGATATCTCCTCTGGGTGTATGGTGTCTGGGCTGGTTCTGTGAGGTGGATTGAGAATGTGGTATATCTAACCATTTCAGCTGATCTGGCAATGCCTTTAGTTCCCATTCCTGTGATTGGAACCTCCCTCTCTCACCCCATTAATGTTACAGTGTGTCCAGGTACAGTACATCGTGTTGGTGGGTGGGTAGGGGGGAAAGGTGATGGACAGGTCAAGGGGTTCCCCGGAACGTTCTGTCCCCGACATTCTATAACTGCCATTCCCTGGAACGTTCTGTCCCCGACATTCTATAACTGACATTCCCTGGAACATTCTGTCCCTGACATTCTATAACTGACATTCCCCGGAACGTTCTGTCCCTGACATTCTATAACTGCCATTCCCTGGAACGTTCTGTCCCCGATATTCTATAACTGACATTCCCTGGAACGTTCTGTCCCCGACATTCTATAACTGACATTCCCTGGAACGTTCTGTCCCTGACATTCTATAACTGCCATTCCCCGGAACGTTCTGTCCCCGACATTCTATAACTGACATTTCCTGGAACGTTCTGTCCCCGACATTCTATAACTGACATTCCCTGGAACGTTCTGTCCCAGACATTCTATAACTGCCATTCCCCGGAACGTTCTGTTCCCGACATTCTATAACTGACATTCCCTGGAACGTTCTGTCCCCGACATTCTATAACTGACATTCCCTGGAACGTTCTGTCCCTGACATTCTATAACTGACATTCCCCGGAACGTTCTGTCCCCGACATTCTATAACTGACATTCCCCGGAACGTTCTGTCCCCGACATTCTATAACTGACATTCCCCGGAACGTTCTGTCCCTGACATTCTATAACTGCCATTCCCCGGAACGTTCTGTCCCTGACATTCTATAACTGACATTCCCCGGAACGTTCTGTCCCTGACATTCTATAACTGACATTCCCCGGAACGTTCTGTCCCCGACATTCTATAACTGCCATTCTCCGGAACGTTCTGAGCCCGACATTCTATAACTGCCATTCCCCGGAACGTTCTGTCCCCGACATTCTATAACTGCCATTCCCCGGAACGTTCTGTCCCCGACATTCTATAACTGACATTCCCTGGAACGTTCTGTCCCCGACATTCTATAACTGACATTCCCTGGAACGTTCTGTCCCTGACATTCTATAACTGCCATTCCCCGGAACGTTCTGTCCCCGACATTCTATAACTGACATTCCCTGGAACGTTCTGTCCCCGACATTCTATAACTGACATTCCCTGGAACGTTCTGTCCCTGACATTCTATAACTGACATTCCCTGGAACGTTCTGTCCCTGACATTCTATAACTGCCATTCCCCGGAACGTTCTGTCCCCGACATTCTATAACTGACATTCCCTGGAACGTTCTGTCCCCGACATTCTATAACTGACATTCCCTGGAACGTTCTGTCCCTGACATTCTATAACTGCCATTCCCCGGAACGTTCTGTCCCCGACATTCTATAACTGACATTCCCCGGAACGTTCTGTCCCCGACATTCTATAACTGACATTCCCCGGAACGTTCTGTCCCCGACATTCTATAACTGACATTCCCCGGAACGTTCTGTCCCCGACATTCTATAACTGCCATTCCCCGGAACGTTCTGTCCCCGACATTCTATAACTGACATTCCCCGGAACGTTCTGTCCCCGACATTCTATAACTGACATTCCCCGGAACGTTCTGTCCCCGACATTCTATAACTGCCATTCCCCGGAACGTTCTGAGCCCGACATTCTATAACTGCCATTCCCCGGAACGTTCTGTCCCCGACATTCTATAACTGCCATTCCCCGGAACGTTCTGTCCCCGACATCTTATAACTGCCATTCCCCGGAACGTTCTGAGCCCGACATTCTATAACTGACAATTCAATTCACTGACGTCCGGCCGTTCACAAACAAACGATAAGATCCCGAGGGAAGAGATCCCGTTCCAGGGAGAAGGAGACACTGTTCCGAAGGCCCCTCGGGCAGTTAAAGGGGTGAATACGTTTTCCCTGCGTTTACATTTCTCCACGACACAGGATCGACCACAATTTAGACCAAAATACAGGAATTCCCAAACTCCGTTTGTCTTCAGGAAACTGGGAGAGAATCCTTCAGGACAGCAACGTTTCCACCCTCTGTATTAGGAATTGGGAAGGAGTGACCTGTGTCTGCTCTCGAGGGATTGAGTGTGTGGGAATGTTCTAGAAACCATCTGTCCTTATGGATGTGTCTCTGTGTGTTTGGGGAGGGAGGGATTCTTGTGGTTTATGTCACATTTTTGTCAGTAATTCCGACCTTCCCATTTGTGTCTCTCTCTCTGTTTCTCTCTCTGTCTGTGTGTCTCTCTCTCTCTCTCTCTCTCTCTGTCTCTCTCCCCTCTTTTTCTTTCTTTCTCTCTCTCCCCTCTTTTTCTTTCTTTCTCTCTCCTCTTTTTCTTTCCCTCTATCCTCTTTTTCTTTCTTTCTTTCTCTCTCTTTTTCTTTCTCTCTTTCTCTCTCTCTTTTTCGTTCTTTCACTCTCTTTCTATCTCTCTCTCTCCCCTCTTTTTTTCTCTCTCCTCTTTTTCTTTCTCTCTCTCTCTTTTTCTTTCTATCTCTCCCTCCTTTTTCTTTCTCTCTATCTTTTTCTTTCTCTCTCTTTCTCTCTCTCCTTTTTCTTTCTCTCTCTCTTTTTCTTTCTTTCTCTCTTT
>NC_092739.1:3050000-3160403 GCF_047496795.1 Chiloscyllium punctatum
GGGGGGGGGGGGGGGGGAAACGCACTGAGAAATAAAAACAAATGAATTTGAAATAAAATACAACAGTGGCACCAAAAGCACAGCAAGATCCCACAGCTCTCTGCCTTCCCCAATCTCCCATGTGACCCTGGTTCAGTTTAATTATTGCAGAATGAATGAATGAATTGCTGGCCATCACAGTGACATTGAAATACACAGAAATACGCAGAGCGGTTGGCCTGAGGCTACAAACATTAATAACCACGTACGCACAGTGAGATCCCACAAGCAGCAATCTAACCCCACACACATCATGGGTGATGCTGGTTAAGGGTTGACTTATTTGTGTCAAATCCCAAGGCCCCAGTTACCTTGGCCCCAGTTACCTTAGCCCCAGGCTTCAAACCTGTTCAAAAACGATAAGGCCGCAATCCGACAAGACCCGGTTGAGCAGAGGTCCCGGTAAAAGCCAGCCCTCACCCCCGACCCCTCCCCAGAGAGAGGAGATTAAACCTCGGGGTAATACACAGACAAAACTCACCTGGGCCCAACAAGCTGCAGCCTGTCAAACAGGCCTCAGGCCTGCGTTTCCCCCCCCTCTGGAGGAAACTCATGTTTGAAGGTTTCCTGCTCCCAAACACACACTTTTCAAATCCTCAAGTGGTCAGGAAGATCCCTTTGGGAGGAAAGAGGCAGCATTAATGGGAAGGCTGAGCAGGAAAATCTTTCACAGGGAGATAGCGCAGCGAGATCCCGGCTTTTCCCCTCTCAGTGAGACAGGCAATTTCTCAGGAATATCCAAACACAAACACAAGTTGAGTTTTCATGTTGAAAAGTTCTTGAAATGACGGGTTTGCTGATTAAAGCCACTCACTGCCTGCCTGCAACGATGGCATTAGGGCAATTGATGCACAGCAAGATCCCACAAGTGACAGTGCTGCAGAAGCTCGATAATCTGATCATTTTTATTATTTCCTGTCACCCCAGAATCAAATATTGCAGCTATTTCACAATCTCACACTGCCCCCCCCCCCACTCTCCTTTCTCTCTGTGTCCAATTCGATCACCCTGCCCTCTCTGTGACCCACTTTCCTCTGATAGTGTGACAATTCTTTCCAGAGGGTCAGATATTTTGGGTTCGAGTTCCCTCCTGAGGGAGTCCCGTCTCCCAGATCCTGGGGGTTTCCCCTGTTTGTGTCACCGATGCCCCAGTGACTTTAACCCCAGGCCTCAAACCCGTGATCTGACAGGTCCCAGTGAACCAGGGGTCCCGACAAACCAGGCTCCCACCCCCCCAGCCCATCCCTAGAGGAGATGAAACCTCGGGGGGAAGAAACAGACCCCCCACTCACCTGGGCCCCACGGGCTGCAGCCTGGCCAACAGGCCTCAGGCCTGTGCTCCCCGCCCTCTGGAGGATGTTCTTGTCCAAGGCTTTCTTGGCCCCCAGGCATTTTGGATCTTCACTTTCCTGCTTTCCCGACAAAAGTTCCTCGGGATAAAAGAGAGAAGAGATGAGTTGGTGGGGGGGGCGGGGACAGGGGAGCGAGAGCAGTGTGATGCAAAATTACACAGCAAGATCCCAGTTTAAACACAATCCCACCACTCCCTTCTCCCGTCCCCAAATGCACTTCATAACCTCACAGCAACATCAAAATACAAACAAAGTAATTAACCAGAGGCTGGAAACATTATTAAACACACACATACACACAGTCACAACCAGACAGGGAGGGCTGCTCACTCTCCATACAGAGAGAGAACAGGGTATGAGAATGAATCTGACCAATTCCTTGCGCACATTTATTCTGGGAGAGGGGTTAGTGGAGCCCACCCCTGCCCTCTCTCTGACACGTTGCATCGTCTGTCAGTCTGCTCCCTGGGGAGGGCTCTGTCTGAGTGACATGTTAATTCCCAGGACAGGAGCCTTGTGGGATCTTGCTGCCCACTGAGATGTTCATTCTGGGGCAACAAAGTGTCATCTTTCCCAGTTGCGACAACTCTCTTTTTTTTACTGAAGCCTTATTAGTTGTGTCAGTGCGGTTTGAAAATATTAAAGATTACTCCCACACTAGCGTCTCAGAGCCTGGCTGGGAATGGAGAGGGTGGGTATTTGCTGAGGTTTTCTTGGGATTTTCCTGCTGTATGTGTGATTCCTAGAATTAATCTCTGTCTCTGTCCCTGTGTGTGTCTCTCTCTCTGTCACTCTCTTTCTCTCTGTCTCTGTCCCTCTCTCTCTGTTCCTGTGTGTGTGTGTCTCTCTCTCTTTCTCTCTGTCCCTATGTGTCCAACTCTCTGTCTCTCTCTCTCTCTCTGTCTGTCTTGTCTCTCTGTCCCTGTGTCTCTCTCTTCTCTGTGTCTCTGTCTCTGTCTCTCTCTCTCTCTCGCTCTCTCTGTCTTCTCTCTCTGTCCCTGTGTCTCTCTTCTCTGTGTCTCTGTCTCTCTCTCTCTCTCTCTCTCTTTCTGTCTCTCCCTGCCCTGCTCTACATCCAGCCATTTCTAACTTGATTTTGAGTCTTTTATTTCCTTTCCCTTTCTCAAAAATATTGGCAGAGTTTGGGAATTTAAATCATAGATCACGTGCCTGCCCCTCAACACCCACATTTCACCCTCACAGCTCCCCTGCCCCCATACACACAGAGACACACACCCCGGCACACACACAGAGACAGACACACACAGACACACACCGACACACACACACACAGACACACACAGAGACACAGACACACACACACAGAGGCACAAACACACAGAGACACACACACAGACAGACACACCGACACGCACACACACAGAGACCGACACATACCGACACGCACACACAGATACACACACACCCCGTCACACACAGAGACACACACACACACACAGAGAAGACAGACAGAGAGCGAGACAGAGAGTGGGACACACAGGGACAGAGAGAAAGAGAGAGGAGAGACACACACACCCCGACTCACACACAGACACACACACACCGACACGCACACACACATAGACACAGACACACACCGGCACACACACACAGACAGAGACACAGACACACACACACAGAGACACACACACACCGACACGCACACACCGACACGCACACACACACAGACACACACAGACACACAGACACACACACCGGCACACACACAGACACACACAGAGACACAGACAGAGACAGACACAGACACACAGACACACACACAGAGACAGACACACACCGACACACGCACACACAGAGAAGACACAGACACACACACAGAGACAGACATACACCGACACACACACAGACACAGGCACACACCGATACACACACACACAGACACACACAGAGACACAGACACACGCACACAAAGGCACACACACACAAACACACACCGACACGCGCGCACACACACACACACACACACACAGACAGACACACACACCGACACACACACACACAGACACACACACACACACAGAGACAGACACACACCGACACGCACACAGACACAGGCACACACCGACACACACAGAGACACAGACACACACCGACACGCGCGCACACACACACACACACACACAGACACACACCGACACGCACACAGACACAGGCACACACCGACACACGCAGAGACACAGACACACACCGACACGCGCGCACACACACACACACACACACACACAGAGACAGACACACACCGACACGCACACAGACACAGGCACACACCGACACACACAGAGACACAGGCACACACTGACACGCGCGCACACACACACACACACACACACACACACACAGACAGACACACACACACACACACACACACACACACACCGACACGCACACAGACACAGGCACACACCGACACGCACACACACAGACACACACCGACACGCGCGCACACAGAGACAGACACAGAAACAGACACACACACAGAGACAGACATACACCGAGACGCACACAGACACAGGCACACACCGACACACACACACACAGACACAGACACACACCGACATGCACCCACAGACACACACCAACATGCGCGCACACAGAGACAGACACACACACACACACAGACAGACACACACCCCGACACACACACACACACACACAGACACACACACATACAGGCACTGACAACCCCAACACAGAACATGGGCACTGTGCACAGATTTAGTCTGGGGGTTGGGGTGGGGGAGAGTCAGTGAGGGTCTGAGCTCAAGTATCATCACAGAACTGTCTCTGTGTGTGAGAGAGAGTGAGACCAAGCCTCTGTGTGTGTGTGTGTGTGTGTGTGTGTGGGTGTGTGTGTGAGAGAGTGAGACCAAGCCTCTGTGTGTGTGTGTGTGTGTGTGTGTGTGGGTGTGGGTGTGTGTGTGTGAGAGAGTGAGACCAAGCCTCTGTGTGGGTGTGTGAGAGAGAGTGAGACTGTGTGTGTGTTTCCATCGGAGTGCCCAGTTTCCGTGTCAGTGCTGTCCCTCCATAATGTAACTGTGTATAAATCACGTGTTTATGTCCTTGTCCCAGTAATGATCCACTAAACTATACACTGTCCCTCACTCTCATTTACTCACACTCTCACACGTGTACACACACACACCCTCACACACCACATTCAGTCCCTCGCACACATGCCCTTTCATACGCTTGCAGACATCCACACCAACATGCACACACACACACATGCAGTCACTCACAAATGCACACTCAAACATTTTCACACGCACCATCACAATCTCTCTCTCACACACACACACAAACATACACTCTCTCTCTGTCTCTCTGATATACACACACTTTCACTCACTCATTCTCTCTCTCTACACACTCTCTCTCACACGCTCGCTTCCACACACACTCTTACACACACACTCTCATATACACTTTCTGACACACGTACCCCCACACACTCACATTCACCATCTCATATGTGCTCACTTTCACACACTCACTCTCTCTCTCTCCAAAACTCTGTCTCTCTTACACACACTTGCAAAGTCGCTCACACATGCCCTCTCTCTCACGTGCGCACTCACTCTCGTTCACTTATACACACACTCTCTCTCACATGCACACACACTCGCATGCACTCACTCTTTCACATACACTCACACACTTCGTCTCTCTCACTTTCACCCTTTCTTTCTCGCACTCACACACACTCTCATGCATGAGCACATCATATATCACACACGCTCACTCTCTTTCTCACTCACATGCGCACATTTTCTCTCTCATGCGCGCACATTATCTCATGCACGCACTTGCACACAGGCATTCTCTCTCTCACACACACACGAATTCTCTCTCTCTCTCTCTCTCTCACACGCGCATTCTCTCTCTCGCACACTCATTCTCTCTCACGCATGCATTCTCTTGCACACTCATTCTCTCTCACACAAGCATTCTCTCACACACTCATTCTCTCTCTCACACACTCATTCTCTCTCACTCACGCATTCGCTCTCTCTCTCTCTCCCATACTCATTCTCTCTCTAACGCGCGCATTCTCTCTCTCACACGCATTCTCTCTCTCTCACACACACGCATTCTCTCTCTCTCACACACGCATTCTCTCTCTCACACACACGCATTCTCTCTCTCACACACACATTCTCTCTCTCACACACACGCATTCTCTCTCTCACACACATTTTCTCTCTCACACACACGCATTTTCTCTCTCGCACACATTTTCTCTCTCGCACACACGCATTCTCTCTCTCACACACATTTTCTCTCACACACACACATTTTCTCTCTCACACACACGCATTCTCTCTCACACACATTCTCTCTCTCGCACACACACATTCTCTCTCTCTCACACACACATTTTCTCTCTCGCACACACGCATTCTCTCTCTCACACACATTCTCTCTCTCACACACATTTTCTCTCTCACACACATTTTCTCTCTCACACACACGCATTTTCTCTCTCTCACACACGCATTCTCTCACACACACGCATTCTCTCTCGCACACATTCTCTCTCTCGCACATACGCATTCTCTCTCTCTCACACACATGCATTCTCTCTCTCTCTGTCCCCCACTCTCTCTCTCCCCCACTCTCTCTGTGTCCCTCTCTCTCTCTGTGTCCCTCTCTCTCTCTCTGTGAGTCCCTCTCTCTCTCTCTGTGTCCCTCCCTCTCTCTCTTTCTCTGTCCCTCTCTCTGTATCCCTCACTCTCTCTTTCTCTGTCTGTCCCTCGGTCTCTCTGTCACACTCTCTCCCTGTGTCCCACTCTCTCTCCCTGTGTCCCTCACTCTCTCCCAGTGTCCCTCACTCTCTCTCTGTGTCCCTCTCTATCTTTCTCTCTCTGTCACTCTCTCTGTGTTCCTCGCTCTCTCTCTCTCTCTCTCTTTATGTATCCCTCTCTTTCTCTCGAACTCTCTCTGTTCCTGTCCCTCTCTCTCTGTCTCTGTCCCACTCTCACTGTCCCACTCTCACTGTCCCTCTCTCATTGTCTCTCTCTCTCTGCGTCCCTCACTCTATCTCTGTCCCTCTCTCTCTGCGTCCCTCAATCTCTCTGCGTCCCTCACTCTATCTCTGTCCCTCTCTCTCTGCGTCCCTCACTCTATCTCTGTCCCTCTCTCTCTGCATCCCTCACTCACTCTCCCTCTTTCTCTCTCTCTCCCTGTCCATCTCTCTCTCTCCCTGTCCCTCTGTCTCTCACTGTCCATCTCTCTCTCCCTGTCCCTCACTCTCTCTGTCCCTCTCTCTCTCTCTCTCTGTCCCTCTCTCTCTCACTGTCCATCTCTCTCTCTCTGTCCCTCTCTCTCCCTGTCCCTCTCTCTCTCTCTGTGACTCTCTCTCTCTCTGTCCCTCACTCTCTCTCTCTCCCTGTCCCTCACTCTCTCCCTGTCCCTCACTCTCTCTCCCTCGTTCTCTCTCTCTCCCTGTCCCTCTCTCTCTCTCCCTCTCTCTCTCTCTCTCCCTGTCCCTCTCTCTCTCCCTGTCCCTCACTCTCTCTCCCTCATCCTCTCTCTCTCTCCCTGTCCCTCTCACTGTCTCCCTGTCCCTCTCTCTCTCTGTCTCTCTCTCTCTCTCTGTCCCTCTCTCTCCCCCTGTCCCTCTCTCTCTCCCTGTCTCTCTCTCTCTCCCTGTCCCTCTCTCTCTCTCTCCCTGTCTCTCTCTCTCTCTCTCTGTCCCTCTCTCTCTCCCTGTCCCTCTCTCTCTCCCTGTCTCTCTCTCTCTCCCTGTCCCTCTCTCTCTCTCTCTCACTGTCCCTCTCTCTCTCTGTCTCTCTCTCTCTCTCCCTGTCCCTCTCTCTCTCTCCCTGTCTCTCTCTCTCTCTCTCTGTCCCTCTCTCTCTCCCTGTCCCTCTCTCTCTCCCTGTCCCTCTCTCTCTCTCTGTCCCTCTCTCTCTCCCTGTCCCTCTCTCTCTCTCCCTGTCTCTCTCTCTCTCTCTGTCCCTCTCTCTCTCCCTGTCTCTCTCTCTCTCCCTGTCCCTCTCTCTCTCTCTGTCCCTCTCTCTCTCCCTGTCCCTCTCTCTCTCTCCCTGTCTCTCTCTCTCTCTGTCCCTCTCTCTCTCCCTGTCTCTCTCTCTCTCCCTGTCCCTCTCTCTCTCTCTGTGTCTCTCTCTCTGTCCCTCTCTCTCTCCCTGTCCCTCTCTCTCTCTCCCTGTCTCTCTCTCTCTCTCCCTGTCTCTCTCTCTCTCTCTCTGTCTCTCTCTCTCTCCCTGTCTCTCTCTCTCTCCCTGTCTCTCTCTCTCTCTCTGTCTCTCTCTCCCTGTCCCTCTCTCTCTCCCTCTCTCTCTCTCTCTCTCTCTGTCCCTCTCTCTCTCTCTATCCTTCTCTCTCTCTGTGTCTCTCTCTCTCTCCCTGTCCCTCTCTCTCTCCCTGTCCCTTACTCTCTCCCTGTCTCTCTCTCTCTCTCCTTGTCCCTCTCTCTCTCTCTCCCTGTCCCTCTCTCTATCTCTGTCCCTCTCTCTCTCTCTCTGTCCCTCTCTCTCTCCCTGTCCCTCTCTCTCTCCCTGTCCCTTACTCTCTCCCTGTCTCTCTCTCTCTCCCTGTCCCTCTCTCTCTCTCTGTCCCTCTCTCTCCCTGTCCCTCTCTCTCTCTCTCCCTGTCTCTCTCTCTCCCTGTCTCTCTCTCTCTCTCCCTGTCCCTCACTCTCTCCCTGTCCCTCTCTCTCTCCCTGTCCCTCTCTCTATCTCTGTCCCTCTCTCTCTCTCTCTCTGTCCCTCTCTCTCTCCCTGTCCCTCTCTCTCTCTCCCTGTCCCTCTCTCTCTCTGTCCCTCTCTTTCTCTCTGTCCTTCTCTCTCCCTGTCCCTCTCTCTCTCTCTCTCCCTGTCCCTCTCTCTCTCCCTGTCCCTCTCTCTCCCATTCCTCCTGACCTTCTGAATGAGCCTACCATGGTGAACCTTATCAAATGCCTTGCTGAAGTCCATATACACCACATCCACAGCCCGACCCTCATCAACCTTTCTAGTCACATCCTCAAAGAACTCGATAAGGTTTGTGAGGCATGACCTGCCCCTCACAAAGCCGTGTTGACTGCATTTAATCAAGCCATGCTCTTCCAGATGGTCATAAATCCTATCCCTCAGAATCCTTTCTAACACCTTGCAGACGACAGACGTGAGACTTACTGGTCTGTAATTGCCAGGGACTTCCCTATTTCCTTTCTTGAAGAGAGGAATTACATTTGCCTCTCTCCAGTCCTCAGGTACGACTCCAGTGGAGAGCGAGGATGAAAAGATCTTCGCAAGTGGCGAAGCAATTGCATTTCTCGTTTCCCAAAGCAGCCGAAGATAAATCTGGTCTGGGCCTGGCGACTTGTCAATCTTAATCTTTGACAAAATTTTCAGCACATCAGCTTCCTCTATCTCTATCCATTCCAGCATGCACACCTGCTCTTCAAAGGTTTCGTTCACTACAAAGTTTGTTTCTTTCGTAAAGACAGAAGCAAAAAACTCATTTAGGGCTTCCCCTACCTCCTCAGACTCCACACACAAATCCCCTATGCTATCCCTGATCGGCCCTACTCTTTCTTTGACCATTCTCTTATTCCTCACATAAGTGTAAAATGCCTTTGTGTTCTCCCTTATCAGTTCTGCCAAGCCTTTCTCGTGCCCCCTCTTGGCTCTCCTCAGACCATTTTTAAGCTCCTTCCTCGCCTGCCTGTAACCCTGCAGAGCTGAGCTTGACCCTAGCTTCCTCCACCTTATGTAAGCTACCTTCTTCCTTTTGATGAGAAGCTCCACCGCTCTCGTCATCCAAGGTTCCTTTATCTTACCCCTTCTTGCCTGTCTCAGAGGGACATATTTATTCATCACTTGCAACAACTGTTCCTCAACAGTCTCCACATGTCTATAGTGCCTTTACCATGGAACAATTGCTCCCAATCCATGCTTCCTAACTCATGTCTAATCACATCATAGTTTCCTCTTCCCCAATTAAATATCCTCCCATTTTGCCTAATCCTCTCCTTCTCCATAGCTATGTAGAATGTGAGGCAGTTATGGTCACTATCACCAAAATGCTCTCCCACCACACGATCTGATACCTGCCCCGGCTCGTTTCCGAGCACAAAGTCTAGAATGGCCTCTCCCCTCGTTGGCCTGTCAATGTACTGAGTTAGGAAACCCTCCTGAACACACCTTACAAAAACAGCTCCATTCAAATCTTCTGCTCGAAGAAGGTTCCAATCAATATTGGGAAAGTTAAAGTCACCCATTACAACAACCCTACTACGTCCACACTTTTCCAAAATCTGCCAAGCTATGCTTTCTTCCATCTCCCTGCTGCTATTGGGGGGGCCTGTAGTAAACCCCTAAAGAGGTGACTGCTCCCTTGCTGTTCCTAATTTCCACCCATACTGACTCAGTAAGCAGATCTTCCTCGACAATGGAAGCTTCTGTAGCTGTGATACCCTCTCTGATTAGTCGTGCTACACCCCCTCCTCTTTTTCCCCCCTCCCTATTCTTTTTAAATGCTCTAAACTCTGGAACATCCAGCAACCATTCCTGCCCCTGAGAAACCCATGTCTCTGTTATGGCCACAGGTACTGATCCATGCTCTAAGTTCGTCACTTTTATTCCTGATACTCCTTGCGTTAAAGCAAACACACTTTAACTGATCCCTTGGTTCCTTGCCAGGAAAACCCTTCCCACTTGCTGGTCTACCTCTTGCTACTGCCTCATCTGCATCAACTCTCATCTCCGGTATACAGCTCAGGTTCCCATCCCCCCTGCCATACTAGTTTAAACCCATACTAGTTTAAATCTGTATCCCATTTTAGAATACAGATTTTGATCCATTAATATGTAAATCCCAGAATTTCAATCAAGTCACATTCCTGAGATAACAAGGTTTTATTTTAAAAAGTGTCATTTCAGCTCAGACAATGTGTTAAAGGTGTGAGGTTAGAGTCTGTATGTATTCCAATCTTGTGTTGGACTGGTTCTAATTTCAAAGTAGCCATGTATAAAATGTCGCATGGATTGACTGCTTGCCTTGACTGCCTGCAGATTGTGTGCTTTTTTCGCAAAATAGAATGCATCTACCAATACAATTCTTCAAATACAATTTCACCCCACAACTTATATGTCGGCATGTGAGAGAGAGTGTGCGTGTGGGGCGGGGGGGAGGGAAGAGGGTAGGGCAGAGTGCAAGTGTATGTCTGTAACTGTGTGTGCATGTGAGTGTGTGCATGGGAGTGTGTGCATATTAGTTTGTGTGTGTGTGCATGTGTGCGTGTTTGATGGATTGTGTTCATGAGTGTGACGGAGTATAAGCTTGTGAGAAGGGGACTGTGTGGGTGTGAGTGTGCGGGGTGTATTTGTGTGTGCGTGACAGAGAGTGTGTATATGAGAGAGGGTCTGCTTGAGTGTGCGAGTATGTAAGTGTGTGTGAATGTGTGTGAGTGTGACATTCAATATTGGAGGGATTCAATGAAATCAGCTGCTTGTGCAATGGAGTTGGTGGGTCAGCAGAGGCTGACATTGGGTCACTTTGAACACAAGAGGGAAAGCACCTTTGACCTCATTCCAATGACCGCCCATCCCCAAAACAAGTGAGATACTATTACACTGTGTTACAGACCAGATCAAAACCATAAAACTCTGAAGCACAAGTTATTCAAACAGTACAATTAAAATGCAACAAAAGAAAGAGGGGCTTGGGATAACTTAACACGATTAGAAAATTTAACAGAGCAATAGTTTCTTTCTGACTAAACAGGGAAATGCTCCAACATAGTAACATCCCATAAACATACCCTGGTCAAAAAGGCAAATTCTGAAAAACAGATTCTCTCACATGCAACTCTAACCGCCCAGGAGAGAAAAAAACATCAAAAGTAGCCTCAGAGAGAGTAGCAGCCAGGCAATATGTAGTACAGCTTTCAACCCTGCTGAGACCCCAGCTACCACTGATGCAAATTAAAAGTGAAAAGCCCTGATTCTGTGAGACCATGACCACACCTATTCAGGCTGCTTCTATTGTTCCGACTTTTGTGGCTCTGGTAGACTGCTCCCACTTTAGTCTTGAAACCATATCAGTCATGTTTGAACAGCAGAACAAGTTAGTCAACCAAATGGTGCTAATCGTGTGCGTGACAGAGAGTGTGTATATGAGAGAGGGCCTAATTGTGCTCCAACATCTGATGGTCTTATGGTGTGTGGAAATGTCTTCGCAAGTGTGCAGTGGAGGCTGTGTTTGGTACATACTTGATTGAGAAAGAGTCAAAGGTAGTCAGAGACAGGTTTGGAGCGCTGTTATGTCTGTTCTTTTTTTTTACCTTGAGCTGCAAATAATTTATTGCCAAGTTAATATATTTAAAAATAAGCACATTCCCATTTAAGATTGAATTAAGGATGTTCATTTCTCCTTAGACAGGCGCTATATGTCTTGTTTGCATCCCCAATAAACATGGAAGACTGGTTTATTGGTGACAGTAAAGGCTGAGCTCAATTGATCTTTGATGGAAAGTAAAGTCAATGATGATTGGGAACAGACAGGAACAGTCAGATCAGCCATGAGCATCCTGAGTGCAGCAGTCCCTAAGGGCCGAATAGCCAACTGCAACTCCTAACTCAGGTGTTGTTTTATCAATCCACACCTCAGGGCTGTTGCAGAGTTAGAGAAATACTGCAGTCAGCCAGTCAGACAACGACACAGCAGAAAACCCTTCTGCCCCTCTAAGGAGTTAGACAGGAGCAATTTGACATTACTCAGCTCTTTGAGTGAACTCCACAGCATAGTAGGAGGCATTTAAAACCGTCTAATGTGCTGTGCAAGAAAAGCAGAACTTATGAATATAACAGGATGTAGTGAATAGACACATTAATACTTGTTTCCTGATTGGAAAACTGTAACTTGTGGAGGGCCTCTGGGATCAATCTATATCAATGATTTGGATTACCCAATTGATTGGAGCTCAATTTGCTAATACACCAGAATCATCATTCCATAATTTGTAAACTGGATGTGGGGAGTTTGCAATCGGATACAGACAGGGAAGTTGGTGAGCAAAGTATTTGCTTCAGCAGAAAATATTTAATGTGGGCAATAGGAATCTTGTGTTTTGGCAGAAGGATATTTTTTTAAAAGTAACTATTTAAATGATGAGTGATTGCAGAAGTCTGTGACACAGAGGGATTTATAATTACTATTATATGAATATTAAATACTTGGTGAAGTCTCATGGTTTCAGGGGTGAGCTGACAAGATGGATACTGAACTGACTTAGTTGTAGGAGATGGAGGGTATTAGTGGAAGGATGTTTTTCAGAATGGAGGTTTGTGACTTTTTGTGTTCCATAGGGATCAGTGCAGGGATTGTTGCTGTTCGTGATCAGTATAAATGATTTGCAAAACAAAATGTAGCTAGTCTAAATCGCAATTTTGGAGACAATACAGGGTTTCGTGGAGTTGCAGATAGTAAGGACGATTGTCAGAGGATACAGCAGAATATGCATCAATTGGAGGGATTAGGTAAAAAAACAGCAGATGGCATTTAATCAGGATAAACGTGAGGAGATGCATTTTGGAAAGTCAAGTACACATGGAATTTAGACAGTAAATGGGAGAAACCTTCAGACTATTGATATGGAGAAGGATTTGGTTTTACAGATCCACAGGTGACTGAAGGTGGCATCGCAAGTAGATAAGGTAGTAAAAAGGTCTATGGCATGTTTGTCTTCATTAGAAGGGGCATTGGATACAAGGATAGACACGTAGTAGACTGCAGTGATATAAAACTTCAGTCAGGCAACACTTGAAATATTGTGAACAGCTCCAATAACCTCAATATCAGAAGAATGCGAATGCTTTGGAGAGAGTACAGTAAAATTTTACCAAGAGTGTTGCCTGGTTTGAGGGATTTTAGCTATGAAGGAAAGTTGGATAGACTGGGCTTGTTTTCACTGGAATGCTTCAGGTTGAGAGGTGACGTGACAGAAGATGCAGGATCAGTTCATTCCAAAAAGGAAGAAAGATCCTAGGAGGAGGCATGGGTGGCCGTGGCTGACGAGGGATGTTAAGAAACATATAAAGTTAAAAGAGAAAAAGTATAACATAGCAAAGATAAGTGGGAAAACGGAGGACTGGGAAGCTTTTAAAGAACAACAGAGGATTACTAAGAAGGAAATACGCAGAGAAAAAATGAGGTACGAAGGTAAACTGGCCAAAAATATAAAGGAGGATAGTAAAAGCTTTTTTAGGTATGTGAAAGGTAAAAAAATGGTTAAGACTAAAATTGGGCCCTTGAAGATAGAAACAGGGGAATATATTACGGGGAACAAAGAAATGGCAGCAGAATTGAATTGGTACTTCAGATCTGTGTTCACTGGGGAAGACACAAGCAATCTCCCAGAGGTAACAGTGGCTGAAGGACCTGAACTTAAGGGAATTTATTTTTTAGATTAGATTACTTACAGTGTGAAAACAGGCCCTTCGGCACAACAAGTCCACACCAACGCGCAACCCACCCAGACCCATTCCCCTACATTTACCCCTTCACCTAACACTACGGGCAATTTAATATATTTGCCAGGAATTGGTGTTGGAGAGACTGTTAGGTCTGAAGGTTGATAAGTCCCTGGGGCCTGATGGTCTATGTCCCAGGGTACTGAAGGAGGTGGCTCGAGAAATCATGGATGCGTTGGTGATTATTTTCCAGAGTTCGATAGATTCGGGATCAGTTCCTGCAGATTGGAGGGTGGCTAATATTGTCCCACTTTTTAAGAAAGGTGGGAGAGAGAAAGCAGGAAATTATAGACCAGTTAGTCTGACCTCAGTGGTGGGAAAGATGCTGGAATCAATTATAAAGGATGAAATTATGGCACATCTGGATAGTAGTAACAGGATAGGTCAGAGTCAGCATGGATTTATGAAGGGGAAATCATGCTTGACTAATCTTCTGGAATTTTTTGAGGATGTAACTCTGAAGATGGACAAGAGATCCAGTGGATGTAGTGTACCTGGACTTTCAGAAAGCCTTTGATAAAATCCCACACAGGAGGTTAGTGAGCAAAATTAGGGCGCATGGTATTGGGGGCAAATTACTAACTTGGATTGAAAGTTGATTGGCTGATAGGAAACAAAGAGTAGTGATAAACGGCTCCATTTCAGAATGGCAGGCAGTGACCAGTGGGGTACCGCAGGGATCAGTACTGGGACTGCAGCTTTTTACAATATATATTAATGATATAGAAGATGGTATTAGTAATAACATTAGCAAATTTGCTGATGATACTAAGCTGGGTGGCAGGGTGAAATGTGAGGAGGATGTTAGGAGATTACAGGGTGACCTGGACAGGTTAGGTGAGTGGGCAGATGCATGGCAGATGCAGTTTAATGTGGATAAATGTATGGTTATCCACTTTGGTGGCAAGAACAGGAAGGCAGATTACTACCTAAATGGAATCAATTTAGGTAAAGGGGCAGTACAAAGAGATCTGGATGTTCTTGTACACCAGTCAATGAAGATAAGCATGCAGGTACAGCAGGTAGTGAAGAAGGCTAATAGCATGCTGACCTTCATAACAAGAGGGATTGAGTATAGAAGCAAAGGGGTTCTTCTGCAGTTGTACAGGGCCCTGGTGAGACCACACCTGGAGTATTGTGTGCAGTTCTGGTCTCCAAATTTGAGGAAAGACATTCTGGCTATTGAGGGAGTGCAGCGTAGGTTCACGAGGTCAATTTCTGGAATGGCGGGACTACCTTACACTGAAAGACTGAAGCGACTGGGCTTGTATACCCTTGAGTTTAGAAGACTGAGAGGGGATCTGATTGAGACATATAAGATTATTAAAGGATTGGACACTCTGGCAGCAGGAAACATGTTTCCACTGATGGGTGAGTGCTGAGCCAGAGGACACAGCTTAAAAATACAGGGTAGACCATTTAGGATAGAGATGAGGAGAAACTTCTTCACCCAGAGATTGGTGGCTGTGTGGAATGCTCTGCCCCAGAGGGCAGTGGCGGCCCAGTCTCTGGATTCATTTAAGAAAGAGTTGGATAGAGCTCTCAAGGATTGTGGAATCAAGGGTTATGGAGATAAGGCAGGAACAGGATACTGATTAAGGATGATCAGCCATGATCATATTGAATGGTGGTGCAGGCTCGAAGGGCAGAATGGCCTACTCCTGCACCTATTGTCTATTGTCTATTGTCTAAATTTATAAGATTGTGAATGGCATGGATAGAGTGAAAAGTAAAAGGCTTTTTTTTTCCCAGGGTGGAGGAGTCAATTACTAGGGGACACAGTTCAAAGTGCTGGAGGGGATGTTTAAAAGAGATGTGCAATGTAGGTTTTTCACAGAAAGGCTGGTGTGTGCATCGAACGAGTTGTCAGAGGAAATGATGGAAGCAGGCACAATGGCAGCATTCAAGAATATGAATATTTGAATAAGAACAGAATAGAGGGATATGGATCCAGTAAGTGAAGAGAGTTTTAGTGTGGAAGGTGCAGGCTTGGAGGGCCTATTCCTGTACAGTATCATTCTTTGTTCTTTGAATCACATAAAGTTAGTCTGAAAATGCCACACATGATTCAGATGCGAAATGAAATGCTGCTGCAAAAGAAGGTTTAATCGAAGGAATATTTTACAGCATCTATGCAGAGCATTGCTATGCCCACATCTGATGCACAGTGTGCAGTTTCTCTAAACTGAGAGAACAAAAAGATTTATTTGCTTCAGAAACCATCCAAGATGCTTCACTTTATCGTTCCTGGGATGAAAACCTTGTATTATGAAGGATTAACAGTTTGAGTGAGAGATGTTGTTATTCAACCGTACAAGAACCTGAGCATAGGTATTGGGTGGATGTGTCATCTTGCATGGGAAACTAACACTTTGCAATCCATTTTATGACTAAATAGTCAATTTAACGCAGACATTGTGAAGTACAAAGGAAATTACATCTCAGGAACAGGCCCTTTGGCCCTCCAAGCATACGCCGATCCAGATCAAATATCTAAACCTTCTGCCCATTTTCTAAGAGTCTGTATCACTTTCATTCCTGCCCATTCATATATCTGTCTAGGTACATTTTAAAATACGCTATCATTCCCGCCTCCACCACCTCACTTACAATGTGTTCCAGGCCCCCACCATCCTCTGTGTAAAAAACTTTCCACACATATCTCCCTGAGACCTTTCCCCTCTCACTTTGAACGCATGTAATTGAGTCTGCTACTCTGGGAAAAAAGCTTCTTGCTATCTGCCCTTTCTATACTAATCATGATTTTATAGACCTCAATCCGGTCCCCCCCCCCCCCACCCCCAACCATTGTATTTTTAATAAAAATAATCTGAATCTACTCAACCTCTCTTCATAGGTAGTGCCCTCTATACTAGGTATCATCCTGGTGAATCTCCTGTACACCCTATCCAAAACATCCTTTTTTAAATGTCTTGAGCAGAACTGTACACTTTATTTCAAATGTGGCCGAGCCAAAGTACTACACAACTGTAACATGCCCTGCCAACTCTTATACTCAATACCCCATCCAATGAAGGAAAGCATGCCATACGCCTTCTTAACCACTCTACTGACTTGCGTTTTCATCTTTAGAAAACTTTGAACCTGCACACCTAGATTTCTCTGTACATCAATTTTCCCAGAACTTTTCCACTTACTGTATTGTTCACTCTTGAATTGGTTCTTTCAAAATGCATTACCTTATGTTTCCCCATATTGAACTCCATCTGCTATTTCTCTGTCCAACTCTCCAATCTATCTATACTCTGTTGTACTCTCTGACTATCTGCTAGTCCTTGCAAATCAGGCAAACTACACATTCCTCCATCTGTCATTAACTATTTTTAACAAAAGTTAAAGAATCATATTCATAGAGTCATAGAGTGAAACAGCATGGAGACAGACGTTTTGGTCCAACGAGTCCCCACTGTCCGTGTTCCCAATCAAAAATACTCCCACCTGACTACATTTGTCCCTTATCCTTGCAAACCTTACCTTTTACTGAAACGCGCATTTTTTGCACACACTGATCCCTTTCTGTGTGAACAAAAGGCCACCCATCCTGTCCTTAATAATAGTTTCTCCTCTGACTTTCAAAATGCTCTATCCCGAATATTGAAGTCCCCTATCATAGAGAAATTGACACCTGCCGTTCACTTTATCTACACCCCTCAGGATTTTACAAACCTTTTCAATGTACTACTCTCCAGTGCCAAAAGTCCCGGCCTATCCTTATAATTCAAGCCCTCCATTGCCAGCAACATCCTGCTAAATCTTTCCTGAACCCTCTTCAGTTTAATAGCATCCTCCCTGTAACAGGGTGACCAGAAATGGACACTATACTCCAGAAGAGGTCTCATCAACATTTTGTACACACTCAATATGATATCCCAACTCCTATACTCAACGCTCTGAACAATGAAGGTGAGTGCGCAACATCTGCTTAACCACCCCGTCTACAAAAGACATAAACTTCAAAAAATTATGAACTTGAACTTCTGGGTCTCTCTGTTCTAAAACACGATCCAAGGCCAAACAATTGTTTGCATAAGTCCTATCTTTGTTTGTATTACCAAAATGCAATACCTCACATTTATCCAAATTATACTCTGTCTGACATTCCTCAAAACATTGACCCTATTGATCAAATCTCAAGACGTTCAACAGTTCCTCTTCTAAAGTGAATTGTTTTCAAAACATCAAATTTAGTCTCCTGAGTTTGTTAGCCTCCCTTTATTTCTCAACATTAAGAACTGACATTAAATGTGTGCAAACATATAAATAAATTGTCAAATTTTAAAGAGGGGTCTTTTTTCGGTGAGGATAAATGTACTGTGTGCAACAGCAGCAAAGATGAACCCACATAGAGCATGGAATTAGGATGGAATCATAAAGCCAGGAGAATCTGCAAGGAGACCACACATGGTATAATTTCAGAGTTTGATAATACTATTGCAATGTAGAGAGGGAGAAAATGTTACCTTCCTAAATAGGTGTGGTCCATTGATTCCTTTCTCTGTCTTTGCCTCTTCTCACCCCAAAGTGTGAGAGTTTGAAACTCGTTAGTCATGTTTATCACACGTGGAGGATTCCTGTCAAAGATTCATTGGACTCTCTCCACTGACTGTATCAATATAAGAGAGGAAACTCCTGTGCTGAGCAGAATAGCTTTTGAATAAGGATAACATTTGGGACAAACTGCCAATTCTCCTTAGATACATATGATATAGAAACAAAAAACTTTAAAGTTATTATTCTGCATTTTTTTGTTTACTGTTTGCCATTAGGTATGATTTTGTGTATGTGTATGTCAGTTTGTGTGTCAGAATTTGTATGTATCAGTATGTGTGTTTGCGTGTGTCGTATTTTAGAAAGATACACATATTGTCTGTGTTTATATTGTCTAAATTATTTCTCTTTTATCTTTGCAACTGTGTTTGAAAAAAGTATTTTTGCAATAAACCAGCTACTTAATGTTGTTTAAATAAAACTGCCTGAATTATTCCTAATACTGAACTTGACCCAGTCTGACACCTATATCGTTAGTGGTATCACCATTTAACAGTTTTAAAAATGTATATAAAATTTGTTATGACCATTACAGGAGTTTGCCTTGAAATGGAAACAGTGACCCTTCCAATCTCGATCAGAACAGGGACAAGGAGAAATTCTCCAAGGGATGTTCCAATATGGAAATATCTTCCAAAGACATTCATGGATGCTGGGATATCATGATATCATGATATCAAGGAACAGTCAGTTAGATTTATGGAAGACAACTGTATCAGAGATAGTGAGGTATTTGCACAAAGGAGCAGCTGAAATTACAATCAGTTCAGTTAGGGTTTCATTGACTGGTGCAAGATGGTCAAATCGTCAACCCCTGTGACTTAATCATAGAGTGACAGCGTCATAGAACTGTACAGCATGAAAACAGACCTCTGAGTCCATCTCGCCAATGCCGACCAGACATCTAAAATTATGGAGTGCTATTTGTCAGTATTTGACCCATATCCCTCGAAACAATTCCTATTTATCTACAAATCCAGATGCCTTTAAATGTTACAGTTGTACTAGGCTCCACCACCACCTTTGACAATTCATTCCCTACACGCACCATTCATGATGTGGAAAGGTTGCACTTAGATTCCTTTTAAATCTTTCTGCTCTCACATTAAACCTATGCACTATGGGTTTTGGATTTCCCCAACCATGGGGAAAAATACCCTGTTGATTTATCCTATCCATGTCCCTCATGATTTTATAAACCTCTGTAAGGTCACCCCTCAGCCTCTGAACCTACAGGGAAAAAAATCAGTCTATTTAGCATCTCCGTATAGCTCAAACTCTCCAAACCTGCCAACATCTTTGTAAAACATTGATGAACACTTTCAATTTTAACAACACTCTTCTGAAAGCAGGGACACGAGAATCGCATGCAGTATTCCAAAAGTGGCCTAAGCTATGCCCTGAGCAGACT
This sequence comes from Chiloscyllium punctatum, assembly GCF_047496795.1. NCBI lineage: Eukaryota > Metazoa > Chordata > Chondrichthyes > Orectolobiformes > Hemiscylliidae > Chiloscyllium > Chiloscyllium punctatum. The sequence continues at coordinate 3,069,872 of NC_092739.1, forward strand.
ATCAGGAGGCTGGAAGAACACAGCAAGCCAGGCATCGTCAGGTAGTGGAGAAATCAATGTTTGGTTGTAACCCATCTTCAGGATGCGGGGGTGAAAGTGGAGCTGCAGATAAAGGGGGCGGAGTGAGGGAGGGTTTTGGATTAATGGGGACGCAGGGTGGTGAGGGAGGAACAGATAAATACAGATAGAGGATATGACCAGTTTGGTCAATGGGAAAAATTAATCTGAATTCTACTTGAAATGAAGGGTCGATCAGAGGAATGGAAGGGAGGCAGAGGAGCTCGAAAGGGAGTTGGAGGATGGAAAGGGGTTTATGCGAATTTGGAGAAGGGCACTTAAAATGGGCAGTGACTGGGATGTCAGTCATCATCACTTTCAAATTTGCCTCCAAGCCATTTGGCTTCTTTATTTGGAAATATTTCCCTTTTGAAAGAAAGGTTGTCAGATGTCCAATTATACTCAACAATCTGAAAGGTTGGACAATTATTCACTGTATAGAAATGGTCGACAGTATAACCCATACTATTTCTAAAGGTTGACATCTCTAATGCCAACACCACTGGTGCTTGTGAAGGCAGACACGACATTCATTGAGAGAGCCAGTGGGAAAAGAATTAACTTTAAACAGGGTATTAGACACATACGGAAATGGGAAGGATTTTCAGGAAAAATTCTAATGACAAAGGAAAGGAATTCATCTTTCATTTTGGTAATCTTTCACGACATTTGGGCAAACTGGCAAGATCAGTTTTTGTTATCTGTTCTGAATCGCCCTGAACTGAGTGGCTTGCTCGGCCATTCTAGAGGACAGTTCAGAGCAAGTAACATTTGTGTTTGCTTGAAGTCACAGATGGAACAAGGAATGCAATATCTTTTCTGTAACAGGCATGAATGGATCAGGATTAATCAAGTAAATTCACTAAAGTCAACTTGCAGTAATTGTGATCACAGACTTGTTGTAAATTACAGCAGCTGGTTGAGAGTGGGATGGATCTGCGCCCATTTCAGCATATATAAGCCTATGGCCCTGGGTTACTCATACAGCAACACTACCACAATCACACCATCTCCCCAGGAAACATTATGCACAGATAGAACAGCAGCAATGTTTTCATTTGAATTACTTGCAATTTGCTTTGTAGGCAAAAGAGAACCGAAATACGTGAATCTGGATAGAACAAAAGTGGGTGTGCTGTGTCACCATAATCTTACCAGATCATATGGGCTGCTCTCTCATTACAGAGGAGCAACTGGTGGTTGTTTAATCTGAGGGCCATCAGACCTCAGACCAGTGAAGACGTTGATAAGGAGTGGCTGTTATGGTAACCACAAATCAGTGATGGGAATTGAACCTATGCTGTTGGCATTACACTACTTCAGAGGTCAATCAACCAACCAAGTTAAACTGATTCCCGGAGCAAAAGTACAGGTGATGGGCTATTCAGCAGCTGTTGTCCACCTGACATGAAGGGTGGGATAGTGTGGAGTTGGTAGTGTCTAGTGTTTGTGCTGGACAGAATATTGAAACAGAAATCAGTTTGGGACAGTGTCGCTCCTGGGTGTTGTGAATAGTCTGTATCCTCCTCAGATATTGGTATTACAGTTGTTTGATTAGAGACAGAGCTTGATAAGAGATTGAAGCAATTATGGCAGGTGCATAACTACTTCCAGATTTAAATAACTAGGATATTGTTTCTGTGCAACATGGTTAATAGAGTTCATAGTCAGCTAGAGAGACTTACCAGGAACACCAATCATAGCAAGGATTGGATAGTAACCAACTTGAATCAGCCAAAGTGCAGCCTGGGTCTGCCATGTCAATGGTGTCCAATCCTGAGAAAGATAGTAAAGACCCAAAGATAAACTCCTGTCCATTGTTGTAACATTCAACTCTGTTATTCTCAGATTCTGATCCATTGTTGTATCATTCCAGCCTAATGTTCTCCGTTGTTGTAACATTCCCATCTGTTATTCTCAGATTCTTATCCATTGTTGTAACATTGCAGTGTGTTATTCTCAGATTCTGATCAGTCCTCTCCCTTTCTCTGGAGCTGTTTATCCCTGTTCATATCAGGCCTGATGCCCCTGCTCATATTATTGGATAACACATTGAAAGGAGTCCCTTATTAATAGAATACGCAAAACCTCAAGTCACACAGTTAGAATCCTTAGAGACTGACATTAATTACAATCACTGAGTAAACAGCTCCAGTTAACTCTTTTCAATCTAAGATCTTTTCTATCACAATGATGCATGACATTTAACAAGTCATGATAGAAGGCATTGCGATCACTGAGGGAAGGGTTAGTAGAAATAGCAGGGAATGATTGGAATCAACCTATTCTCCATCAATATGGATAATGCAGCAGAGGACTGGACAATTGCCAATGACAATATCCGTTTAGAAAAGAAAATGACATTAACGCAGTAATTAAGAATGGTCAAGTTGATATCATTTTTGTTTCAGCTGCAGGAAGAGTGGGAGAGTCGACCAGGGCCTGACGGGAAGGTGAATTACTGCTTTAAAAACTTATATCATGAATAGGCAGAGGGCAAGCTGAGCAGGAGCAGACACCGGACTGCTGAGTAAATGAGGTAATATATTTGGGCGAAAAAAGCAAATTACTGCGAATGCTGGAATCTGAAATCAAAAAAGAGAAAATGTTGAAAAGTCTCAGCAAGTCTGACAGCATCTGTAAGGAGAGAAAAGAGCTGACGTTCCGAGTCTAACTGACCCTTTGTCAAAGCTATGTCAATATATTTGGGTGGTTGTGTTACTCGAAATATTATTTAGGTAGTGTCTTCCCCCCCATCCCCCTCCTCTAACCAAAATAAAAGTTCTGTGCATCAGCTTGATAAGGTAACTAGCTTTTTAAAAAAATCTTTATTTTTCTACTTTCCCTTTGGAAACTAAGAATGGTGGTTAGGGCAGTTGAATGTTTCTTCTGCAGAATGTGGGAGGTAAGGGTCACCACTACTGTCCCTATTGACTTCATTTGTGGCAAGTGCACCCAACTACAGTTCCTCGAAAACCATGTTAGGGAACTGAAGCTGGAGCTGGATGAACTTCAGATCATTCGGGAGGCAGGGTGGTGGTATTGAGAGGAGTTAAAGGGAGGTAGTCACACTTCAGTTACAAGGAAAAGGCAGATAGATTACAGTCGGGACAGAAAGGGAACTGGCAGAAAGGGCAGGGAGCCCCTGGGTCGTTCCCCTCCATAACAAGTAAACCGTTTTGGATACTGTTGGGGGCGATGAATTGCCAGGGGTAAGCCATGGGGTACAGGTCTCTGGCACAGAGTCTGTCCCTGATGCTTGGAAGGGAAGAGGGGAGAAGAGCAGAGCATTAGTCACTGGGGACTCTGCAATTAGAGGAGTAGATAGGAGGTTCTGTGGGAACGAGAGAGACTCACGGTTGGTGTGTTGCCTCCCAGGTGCCAGGGTTTATGATGCCTCGGATCATTTTTTCCGAATCCTTGAGAGAGAAGGAGAGCAGCCCCAAGTCATGGTCCACATAGGCACCAACGACATAGGTAGGAAGAGAGATGGGGATTTAAGGCAGAAATTCACGGGCCGAGGCGGAAAACTTAGTGCTAGAACAAACAAAGTTGCTATCTTTGGTTTGTTGCCCATGCCATGTGCTAGCAAAGTGAGGAATAGGGAGAAAGAGGAATTAAACACATGGCTACAGGGATGGTGCAGGAGGGATTTTCGATACAAACAGGATTGTCCACACTTGAAACAGAGGAGTACCAATATCCTGAGGGTGAAATTGGCTAATGCTGATCGGGAGGGTTTAAACTAATTCAACAGGGAATCTAAATTGTAGTCCAGTGTCCAGGAAGTTGAGAGTAATGAGGTCAGAAATACGGTTTCACGGTTGCAAGAGTTCATTGGCAAGCAGGAAGGCTATTTGAAGTGTGCGTACTTCAAAACCAGGAGCATCCGGAATAAGGTGGGTGAACGTGCAGAGTGGGTTGGTTTTGGGTCTTCGATGATGTGGTCATTTTGGAGACATGGGTAGAGCAGGGACAAGAATGGTTGTTGCAGAATCCTGGATATAGATGTTTCAGTAAGAACAGAGAAGGTGGTAAAAGAGGGGGAGGTGTGGCACTGTTTGTCAAGGAGGGTATTACGGTGGCGGAAAAGACGCTTCAGGACCCATCTACTGAGGTAGTATGGACTGAGGTTCGAAACGGGAAAGGAGAGGTCATGTTGATGGGAGTTTTCTACAGGCCTCTGAATAGTTCTAAAATTTATAGGACAGGGTAGCAAAGATAATTCTGGATCAGAACAAGAGTAATAGAGTAGTTGTGAGGGATGAATTTAACTTTCTAAATATTAACTGGAATCGCTATAGTTTGACAATTTTAGATGGGTCAGTTTTTGTCCAATGTGTGGAGGATGATTTCCTGACAAAGTTTGTAGACAGGCCATCAAGGGACGAGGCCACTTTGGATTTGGTACTGGGTAATGAACCCAGCCAGGTGTTAGGTTTGGAGGTAGTTGAGCACTTTAGTGATTATGACCAGAATTCGGTTATGTTTAATTTAGTGATTTAAAGGGATAGGCATACACCACAGGGCAAGTGTTATTGTTGGGATAAAAGCAAGTATGAGGCGATTACAAAATCCTTAGGATGCATAGTATCGGGAAGGAAACAGTAGGGTGTGGTCACAATGTCGAGCGAGGGAGCTGTGATTTACTAAAGAAATTGAATCTCTTGACAAGAGGAAGAGGCTTTATGTTCGGATGAGACGTGACGGCTTAGTAAGGGTGCTTGAGAGTTACAAGTTATTCAGGAAAAATCTAAAGGGAGAACTAAAAAGAGCGAGGCAGGGCCATGAGAAGTCATTGGCACATAGGATGAAGGAAAACCTAAAGCTTTCTATTGGTATAACAGGAATAAAACAATGACGACAGAATGATTAGGGCTAATCAAGGATAGTAGTTGGAAGTTGTGAGTGGAGTCCGAGGAGTTAGGGGAAGTGCTAAATGAATATCTTTTCGTCAGTATTCACACTCGAAAAAGACAATGATGTCAAGGAGAATACTGAGATACAGGCTATTAGACTAGATGAAATTGAGATTTACAAGGAGGAGATGTTCGCAACTCTGGAAAGTGTAAAAATATACAAGACCCTATGCTAGATGGGATTTATATACAAGAATAGTCCCAGAAGACTGGAGGATAGCACGTTATGTCCCCTTGCTCAAGAAGGGGAGTGGAGACAACCCTGGTCTTCATAGATCAGTGAGCCTTACTTCGGTGGTGAGTAAAGTGTTGGAAAAGGTTATACAAGATAAGATTTGGAACCATCTAGAGAGGAATATGTTAATTAGGGATAGTCAACGGAATTTTTCTGAAGGGTAGGTCATGCCTCACAAACCTTATTGAGTTATTTGCGATGGTGACCGAACCAGTGGATGAGGGTAAAGGGTTTGATGTTGTGTATCTGGATTTTGGTAAGGTGTTTGATAAGTTTCCCCATAGTAGGCTATTGCACAAATTACAGAGTCCCAAGATTGAGGGTGATTTAGCGGCTTGGATCAGAAATTGGCTAGCTGAAAGAAGACAGAGGGTGGTGGTTGATGTGAAATGTTCATCCTGGTGTTCAGTTACTAGTGGTGTACCACAAGGATCGGTTATGGGGTCATTGCTATCTGTCATTTTTATAAGTGACCTGGATGAGGGCATTGAAGGATTTGTAAGTAAATTTGCAGATCACACTAAACTCCATGGAGTTCTGGATAGTGCCGAAGGATGTTGCAGGTTACAAAGGTACAAAAATAAGCTGCAGCGCTGGGCTGAGAGCTGGCAAATGGAGTTTCATGCAGAAAAGTATGAGCTGTTTCGCTTTGGAAGGAGGAATGGGAATAAAGAATATCGGGCTATTGGTAACATTCTTGGTAATGCAGAGGAGAAGATAGATCTCGGTGTCCATGTACATACATTCCTGAACGTAGTCACCCTGATTGATAGGGTTGTTGAGAAGGCATACAATGTGTTAGCTTTTATTGGTAGAGGGATTGATTTTGAGAGCCATGAGGTCATGCTGCAGCTGTACAAAACTCTGGTGTGGCAGCACTTGTCACTACATTATAGGAAGGATGTGGAAGCTTTGGAAAGGGTTCAGAGGAGTTTTACTGGGAGGTTGCCTGGTAAGGAGGGAAGGTCATATGAGAAAAGGCTGAGAGACTTGAGGTGGTTTTTGTTAGAAAGGAGATGGCTGAGAGGTGACTTAAATGAAAGATATAAGATAATCAGAGAATGAGATAGAGTGACAGTGAGAGCGATTTTCCTCGGATGGTAATGGTTAGCACGAAGGGACATAACTTTAACTTGAGGGGTGATAGATATTGGATAGAGGTCAGCAGTAGTTTCTTTAGTCAGAGAGCAGTAGCAATGTGGAACGCCCTGCCTGCCACAGTAGTAGACTCGCCAAGTTGCAGGGCATTTAAATGGTCATTGGATAAACATCTGGATGAAACTGGAAAAGTAAGTGAGTGAGTGAGGGGCGGGGCTGGAGGAACATAGGTGTAGCTGGTCCACCATCCAGTGGGAGTGAATGAGGGGTGGGACTTGAAGATAGAGCATGTGGGGACTGGTCTTCCAGCCAATAGGAGTGAATGGAGGTGAGGTTTTAATGACAATGCAGCAGCTTTCATGAGAATTTTCAGCTCCAACCAGCCCCACACATTTCCAGTTTCATTCAGCTCCATTTCACAATCCGCCTTTGGGATTTTATGTGTTCTCCCACATACCTTTTATTGTGTTTCAGATTTCTGATTAACAAACCACACCGGTTATTGGCAGGATTTAGGGCCAGTACAGTGCCTCAGCAGTTTGCAATGCTACCTCACAGCACCACGGAGGCCGGATTGATTCAACCCACCACTCACTGTCTGTGTGGAGTTTACACATTCTCCCCATGTCTGCGTGGGTTTCCTCCAATATTCAAAGATGTGCAGATTAGGTGGATTAGACATGGAGAATTGTAGGGTTATGAGAATAGGGTAGGGGGACTGTGGATCTGTTTGACACCCTCAAAGTTCTTCCAAGTTGCACGCTAGCCTGACGTGGAACTCTATCATCATTCCGTCCGTGTCATTGGGTAAAAATCCTGGAACTGTTTCACAGCAATGTAGGTTTGTAGATATGCCAGGGAAGACAGCAGGTCAAAAAATGATGTCACTCTCACCTTGTCCAGGGCATTTATGATGGGTCATGATGAGAAGCCAACTCAAAATCAACAAAATGGAAGGATCTCGAAAACTTGACATCTTTCCTGTACTGCTTCCCATTTTCAGAATTATCTCTTTTATACGGAACTTCAAAATTCTAATCACATTTAATATTAGCTTCTAATAATAAACAAGCAAAGATGCATTGCAGAAATTGACCAATAATCCTCAGGCAGCGCCTACTAAATCCACGATCAGTTCCAGCCAGAAGGGCAAGAGCAGCCAGTGCATGAGAACACCACACTCTGCTAGGTCACCTCCGAGCTACTCACCATCCTGACTTGGAAATATATCGCAGTTCCTTAAACGTTGCTGGGTTAAAATTCTGGAATTCTCTCTCTCAGAGCATTGTGGGTCAACCTACAGCATATAGACTGCAGAGGTTTAAAAATACAGTTCACCACCACCTTCTCATAGTTTACAAGGGACGAGTACTAATTCTGAGCAGCCAGTCAGACCGAAATTCCAAGAATTAATAAATAAAAAATCCTATTGTAGACATAATAAAGTTAGAGTGTCAAACCAGTGAAAGGGTAATCTGGCTCTCGAGATATTAGAATGGCCAATGTTGTTATTGGCCCCAATCCTTACATTTTGTGTCTCTTTTAAAGATAAAACTGAACATTTTTTCAACCCCATCCGTGCATTCACTTGATCGATTCCAATTTGTAATCCAGATGCATCCCATTCCTTCTATCGGGTCAATCCTGTAGGTTCCAGCAGACGTTACAGACAGATTGCTCAAATCCCTACTCTCACTGTGAGAATGGTTTTCATTTCCACCCAGAGTGTCAGAGATCCTGAGAATTCCTGCAAAGACTATTTCAATTCTACCTCAGAGGGGCAGACGCTGCTATCATGAGACAGGATGGAATGGTGGATGATGCAAGTACTGTTTCTGTGTTAATGAGTTTGTTAGTGGGGAAAACTGTGTTCCCTGTATTCTGCCTCACTCCTCCACATCATTGCCCCCACTCTGCTGCAGACCAGTTGGTGGAGATCAGTGGCAATTTCTAAAGACACACACAATATTTATTCACAAACAAAACAGAAGTTGTGGGAAAATCTCAGCAGGTCTGGCAGCATCTGTGAAGCAATTTCAGACTTAACATTTCGGGTCTGACGACCCTTCCTCAGAACCGTCAGTTATTTTCAGACTGGGAACCTAACCATGCCAGCCTTTTTGCAGCATTGCCCCTTATTGCGGCTGACTGTAAAGTCAGTTGCAATGGAGCTTGTGTTCTGGATCTAGGAGATATATGTTAACCATGGAGGAGAGCGACTGGGACACATTCCTTCCCAACCTCAGGGTGAACCCTTACCCTTACTCCTGGAACTCAGAGACACAGGAAACACTGCTCATGCTCCAGTTTATAATGGGGCCCGGGTGATTGACGGTGGTTGAGGCCAAGAAGAGAGAAGGGATGGACTGGAGGACTGGATGGGAGTGGTTGGTTCTCCAAGCAATTGGAATAAAGGGGGCGGGATATTCTTAACATGGAACTCAAGTTCCTGCTGGAGATTGAATGCAGGCGCAGGTCTACAATGATGAATGTGTGAGTGAGTGCGATGAATACATGAATTGGTAAAGTGGGGAGAGAAACCAATATTCAGATGAAACTGAAGTCAGTGTGGTCTGGGAGGTTTTATAGGGGGATAATTGTATAGAAATATAAACCAGAATTTGAACCACCAGGTTCCACTCTTGCACTAAACAGGAAAAGGGTTGTGGGTCTCAGGCAGCACGTGGCCCTAGTTGCTGCAGCCATCTTTGTTGGGGGCAATACCCTGGGGGTTTATGGGAAAATGATCATTGTTTTAACATCGTTAGGTGGAGCTAGGGCTCAGTGTTATATATCAGGGACCGAGCAAGAGTGTTTTATGGGGTAAGGTGTGGCAGGGTGCATGTGCTCCCTTCCTTTGTCGCAGCAAAGAGAACTTAGAGGAAATATTTGTCTCTCCTGTCAGTGATGGACTTTTTTTCTCTAATCACCTTTCAGATCATATGAAATGGGAAGGATTTGCATATTCCAAACAGACATCGTGCAGTCACTTCTTGCACCAGAATATGAATATCATCGCCCTGATGAATGTGAAAGGAAAATATCTTACTTCCTCAATCAGTTGGAAAGGATTTCAGGATTTGCTGTGGTTCTGTGTTCTGAGATATTCACAATCCTGGTTAGGCCACTCTGGAGGATGTGATCAGTTCTGTATACTCTACCTGGTGACTCTCCGGAACACAATATAAAAGAGTGAACATTATCCCCTGCTGTGGATGGGCAACCCGTGCTGGCCTGAGTTGGAGCATGGAGCAGATTTACCTAAAATTAATTCCTGGGGACAAGCAATCAGGAGAAGTTAAGCAAGTACAAAACAGATGCATTATGGCACACAAAGAAGCCATTAATCCTAGCTGGCTCTCTGTAGCACAATCCCGTATTCTCATTCACTATCTGTCCGCAAAACCCTGTAACTGCATTCCCTCAGGTTTCATATAATTGTATTAATCAAATATTGATCATCTCTACGTGCACCACTCTAATATGCAGCATGTTTTGCATATTTCCAGCCAATACAGTCAATGGAAATACTTGCTCATGTCCCACTTTCTCAAAACCTTAAATCTCATCTTAATCCTTGCGCCTTCAGATATTGGATACACTTTTTTTAAAGTCTGCTATATCCAGATCTGTTGTAATCTTATACAGCTCTACCAAAAACACATTCAAATTGTTTTCTTCAAAACCTTAAATCTGATATTAATCCTTGTGCCATCACTTATTACATACAGTAGTTTTTTTATATGTATCTGCTATATCTACATCTGTTATATTCTTGTATAGCACTATAAAAATACATTCAAATTGTTTTCTTCAAAGAAGATAACAATTTCTCCAAGTCAACGCAGTGATGACATTTTCTTTGTCAATGAACCACTCCAGTAGATCTGTACACCACACTCTCAAGGGCCCCCATTCCCTTCCTGAGCAGAATTGTGGTGACCACAACCAAATACAATGATTGACTGTGACCTAACTAGAACTTTAGCAAAAGGGCAGCATCTTTTCCATGAGTATGTTCTCATTCCCTCTATTAATGAAGCCCAAAATCCCATATGTATTGGTAAATGTATTTTATGTCCTCTCTCATTTAAAGATTTATACACATTATCCACCCATTCCTGCTGTCCCTGCTCTTTACATTTGTGCCATTAAAATATATATTTCCTTTCCACATTGCTTCTCTCAAAATGCCATCACTCAATCTGTGTTTTAAAGAAGAGGCATAATGTAGTCAAAATATAAACTCTCACTCCACACATTCTGTCACATGGAAAACGGAACAGCTCTACGGACTAGCATATCTGTGCAGATCATGATGCCATTCAATACTAATCCCATCTGCCTGCACAAGATCCATATCCCTGCCTGTTCATGTGTCTGTTGAAATGCCTCTTAAACGTTATGATAGTTTCTGCTTCTCCCACATTCCAGGAGTTTACATTCTAGCCATCCACAATCTTCTGCATAAGAAACATGCCTCACATAACCCCTTTAAACTTTCACAGAAGTTCCTGGAAAAATGCAGCAGGTGTGGCAGAATCTGTGAAGAGAAATCTATGTCAAAGTTTCGGGTCTGGTGACCCTCCTTCAGAACCTTTCTGAGGGACAGTTTCCAGCAATTTCTGTTTTTGTTTCTGATTTATAGCATCTACAGTTCTTTTGTTTATCATTTCCTTTAAATTTTTCCCCTCTCACCTTAAACCTATGGCTCCTTGGTTTTGTCACTGCCACCCTTGAAAAAGTTCTGACTATCCATCTGTCCACGTGTCTTGGGTCACCCCACAGCCACTGACTTTCTCGTGATGACAATCCAAGCTTGTCCAATCTCTCTTAGAGTCATAGAGTCATAGAGATATACAGCATGGAAGGAGACCCTTTGGTCCAACCCATCCATGCCAACCAGAAATCCCAAATCAATCTAGTCCCACCTGCCAGCACCTGGCCCATATCCCTCCAAACCCTTCCTATTCATATACCCATCCAAATGCCTCTTAAATTTTGCAATTGTACCAGCCTCAGCCACATCATCTGGCAGCTCATTCCTTACACGTACCACCCTCTGCATGAAAAAGTTGCCCCTTAGGTCTCTTTTATATCTTTCCCCTCTCACCCTAAACCTATGCGCTCTAGTTCTGGGCTCCCTGACCCCAGGGAAAAAGACTTTGTCTATTTATCCTATCGATGCCCCTCATAATTTTGTAAACCTCTATAAGGTCACCCCTCAGCCTCTGACACTCCAGGGAAAACAGCCCCAGACTGTTCAGCCTCTTCCTGTAGCTCAGATCCTCCAAACCTGGCAACATCCTTGTAAATCTAATTCCAACAGTGGCCTAACCAATGTCATGTGCAGCCGCAACATGACCTCCTAACTCCTGTACTCAATACTCTGACCAAAGGAAAGTATACCAAACACCTTCTTCACTATCCTATTTACCTGCGACTCCACTTTCAAGGAGCTATGAACCTGCACTCCAACGTCTCTTTGTTCAGCAATACTCCCTAGGACCTTACCATTAAGTGTATAGGTCCTGCTAAGATTTGCTTTCCCAAAATGCAGCACTTCGTATTTATCTGAATTAAACTCCATCTACCACTTCTCAGCCCATTGGCCCATCTTGTCCAGATCCTGTTGTAATCTGAGGTAACCCTCTTCGCTGTCCACTACACCTCCAATTTTGGTGTCATCTGCAAACTTGCTAACTGTACATCTTATGCTTGCATCCAAATCATTTATATAAATGACAAAAGGTAGAGGGCACAGCACCGATCCTTGTGGCACTCCACTAGTCACAGGCCTCCAGTCTGAAAAACAACTCTCCACCACCACCCTCTGTCTTCTACCTTTGAGAGAGTTCTGTATCCAAATGGTTAGTTCTCCCTGTATTCCATGAGATCTAACCTTGCTAATCAGTCTCCCATGGGGTACCTTGTCGAACGCCTCACTGAAGTCCACATAGATCACATCTACTGCTCTGCCCTCATCAATCTTCTTTGTTACTTCTTCAAAAAACTCAATCAAGTTTGTGAGACATGATTTCCCACGCTCAAAGCCACGTTGACTATCCCAAATCAGTCCTTGCCTTTCCAAATACATGTACATCCTGTCCCTCAGGATTCCCTCCAACAACTTGCCCACCACCGAGGTCAGGCTCACTGGTCTATAGTTCCACTCTTAATCCACTCTAATCCAGGGAATATCCTAGTAATGTTCTTTCACTCTCTCCAAAGCCTCCATATCCTTATTACGTGGCAAATACTCCAATGGTGGTCTAATGCAGTTTTATTTTCAGTTCCCTGACAAATGAAGGCAATCATACCAAATGCCACCTTTACCACTTTATGTACTAGTCCTGCCACTTTCAGGGAGCTATGAACTTACACCTGAAGATCCCTCTGTATATTAATAGTCGTAAGGATACTTCCATTTACTGTACACATTCCTCTTAGAATTGACCTCCCAAAATACATCACCTTGCACTTGTCTGAATTAAACTCTATCTGCTATTTCTCTGCACAACTTTCCAAATGGTCAGTATCCTGCTGTATTGTTTGCCCTAAGCCCCTAATCCAGGCTTGATGATATGTAATATCTCTTGGGTCCATATTAATCATTCGGTTTTCTTTCTTATATCAATTCACCGTGTGGCTGGAGAGGATAGTGCTGCCATAGACAGCATCACCCCTTCCCATTCCAGCCCATGATAATACACATTTCCAGCGCCACCATTCCCAGCGACATGGCCTACTTGCCATTTTCCTGTTACAATGTTATACAGGCAATCAGACCTCTATCCTCTGGCTCTGTTGCATTCCAAGTCATTTGTCTGTTCCCAAAGTGGATGAAGGCAGTGGCCACCAGCCTGTAAAGAACAAGGATCCAACACAGCTTATTGAAAGGTTAATGATGATGTTTAGGCTTCATATAACTTCAGCTGGGACCAGTGCTTCCACTTTGCTGCCTCCCCTTTTAATAACCAGAAGACCACATGTACTACCTTGTAAAAATTGCCTGGTAGGGAATGGCCCATCACATGTATTATCCTGTAATAATTACCTGGTAGTGTCCGGCCGATCACATGTTACCCTCTAATAATTACCTGGTAGGGTCCGGCCGATCACATGTATTACCCTGTAATAATTACCTAGTATGGTCCAACCCATCACATGTTACTCTGTAATCATTACCTGGAAGGGTCCAGCCCATCACATGTATTACCCCGTAATAATCACCTGGTAGTGTCCAGCTCATCATGTATATTACACTGTAATCATTACCTGGGAGGGTCTGGCCGATCACGATCACATTCTCACACGTTTCTGTAATATTTTCCTCCTGACCCAATCTCCTGGGTTCGGGATGTCAGCTCGGATGTTTCTGTGCTCCCTTTCCCAGTCTCTGATTCTCTGTCCGTCTGCAACTTCCCCTCTCAGCTCATGCAGCAGCTTTGCCAGTTCATTCACAAATTGTTTCACCTATCGTTGCCATTGCACATCTCTGGCCCTCCAATACCACAACCTCTAGCAGCTGCCAAGTCCATCTGGTCACTAATTCAAAGAGGATCAGCCCCATTCCCTTTGCTGGGGTTGACCTCAGTTTCATTAGGATTGTGGGGAGTACACTAACCCATCCCGGCCTGTCTCTGTCAGGGCCTTAGTCAGACGAGCTGTCAGTGTCTGCTTCATTCCTTCTACTGTCCCTGAGCTCTAGAAGTGGTATGGGAGAAGGGATTTCTGTTCAGTACCAAGCAAAGCGCATAGCTGTTTAACTATGTTCCCTGTATCATATGTCCCATGGTCAGAATCTGTAGGGGAATGCTTCCACCCACTGAGTAAACCTCTTTATTAAGACCCAGCAGGATTTCCTTCCCTAAGATTGGGATGGGTCCCTGTAAAATTCATCTGAAATTGTTCCCATGTGCCCTTGGATTTTGGATGCTGGCTCCATTTTATTCTGGTTGCTTTCCCTGCCTCGCACTGTCAACAGACTACACAGCTTTGACAAAACCTTACTGTGTCTCTCCCTATTGCAGGCAACTCCTGTAGTGGCACAGTGGTTAGCACTGCTGCCTCACAGCGCCAGAGACCTGGGTTCAATTCCCGCCTCAGGCGACTGACTGTGTGGAGTTTGCACGTTCTCCCCGTGTCTGCGTGGGTTTCCTCCAGGTGCTCCGGTTTCCTCCCACAGTCCAAAGATGTGCAGGTCAGGTGAATTGGCCATGCTAAATTGCCTGTAGTGTTAGGTAAGGGGTAGATGTAGATGTAGGGGTATGGGTGGGTTACGCTTCGGCGGGGCGGTGTGGACTTGTTGGGCCGAAGGGCCTGTTTCCACACTGTAAGTAATCTAATCTAAAAACCTGACATTGCATTTTATCCTGCCCAATATGGGCCAGTCTCTGATCTGTTTTTAATAATAAAAGCAAATTACTGTGGATGCTGGAATCTGAAACCAAAAGAGAAAATGTTGGAAAATCCCAGCAGGTCTGACAGCATCTGTAAGGAAAGAAAAGAGCTGAAAAGGGTCGGTTAGACTCGAAATGCCAGCTTTTTTCTCTCCTTACAGATGCTGCCAGACCTGCTGATGTTTTTAATAATGTTTGTCTTATCCAATGTAGTGGTACTGCTGGATTATCCAGACTCTGTCTTGTCCTTTTACTGCCCCAACCTTTCCCATTCCTGTTTCTCCTGTTGTGGGGCTGTTTCGGAGAATGTCTTTAAACTTTCCTTTCTGTCTTCTGCAGCTGCTGCCATTGCCACTTCCTCAGATGTCTGCACTGTTTCAGGAAGCATTTTACCTGCGTATTCACTGCCCCGTTGGTATGGGGTTTCTACTTCCCTGTGAGCTCTAATCTTCATTATTGCTGCTTCACTGGGAAAGTTAGCTGCTTCCACTAACTCTCTAACCTCTTCTTCATGCCACCCTCACCAAGCCCAAGCCAATACATAATCATGAACTTTATTAAAGGCATACCGACTGTCTATGTATATGTTGACTCGCTAATGTCCATGCTTCTGTCAGGGCTTGTGATGGTTCTGCCATTTCTGGATAATTCTCCACAAAATTCTGACAATAATTAAACAATCCTAAAGTTTGTCATATCCCAGTCACGCTGTGTGGGTGGGTAGTTTTAAAATGATGGTCTTTCAGTCTGCTAGCACTGTCCCCTCTCCCTACCTGATTTGGTCTCCCCGATATGATGTCCCAGGTACATGTCTCCCTGCCTTCTCTGCTGCACTCTTTGTGGGTTAATTTTAAGCCTGGCCTGGCTGAGCTGACCCAATATTCTGTTTAACATCCAGATATGTTCTTTCTTACCGACTGAGGTGATAAGATGTTGGTAAGCTCAATTTGACTAACTCCATCAGCCATACACTGGTGGGATATGGCTGGACTATTGTGGACCCGGTTACCTCAGGATCCCCACTTGTACTGTTTTCCTCAAACAGTAAACACCAGCTTATTCTTGGACTCCAGGTCCACAGGTATGGACTAGAGCCCAATCACAACATCAAGGGCTGAGACTATATCCTGTTGCAATTTCAATCTGTTCGACATAGAGCAGGGTTCCCTACTGTAGGATAGTCTTCAGTGACAGATTTATTTCGGGAGATATAAACAATTGTGAGGTGGGATGAGCTATCTGGCTTCTGTGAATTAGCTTGGGATACTGTCTGACTATTTGACCATTCCCTGCTTCTCTCAATATGTTACTGTCACAGTTACTGTCTCCTTAGCCCCAGCTTTGATGGGATCCTGTTTGTGTGGGGAATGTCTGTCCAAGTTTGAGCTTTGATGTCCAGCGGTGCCATAGACACAGCCTTCTGGGCCTTACATGGCGGTGGGTCATCCCACCCATTGTCTTCCCTCTGTCCATACGTGGGCACTTCATCATCTAACTCGTTCCAGTCAGTGTCACCATCCTCACTGCCTTCTGAGTAGAGTAGGGCACTAGGTACCTCCCCCACTGTAACTACCATTTGGGACTTTGGCTTTAAGGTCTCACGTCTGAGAGAGCCACCACCCTCACTTATTGCTGTTTCTCATAATAATGTAACATATTCTGTCATTCCTGGAATAAAACAGAACAAAATGCAAATTTGATTTTACTTGAAATAAGAATAATTTGACATTCATTTTACATATCTAAAGAGGTGAAAATTATACTATAATTATTTAAGTGAAATTAACATGACCAGACAGTGAAAATAACTCTGGAATTCAATGATAATAAACGGACTGAATAATATGTGATTATTTGTACCAGTTCTTGCAATGAAAATTCAATTTTATTTCATGTTTGCCAGCTATTATGCCATGCATTGTACTTAGGGAATAAAGCAATGGAAGGATATAAGAAAAACAGACTTCAATTTTAGCTTTACTGCAACAATGAGCCGAAACAATGTGGGCATGTGATTGAACTGGAAACTGTCCGATATGTAATGTCAGTATTGACATGAAAAATACTTTAATTTGCAAGAAATGAACTGTGATTATAAATTGACCATTTGAAATATATTTTCAAGAGAATAATCAGATGTATTTTTGGACGAAATTAGGAAAGAAAATAAGTATGTATACATTGGTATTAATAGTTTTTAAAATGTTCAGAAGTACACCAGGATTATTTGATTGAGAGAGGCTGCATGATTATAAAGACTAATTCACCTTTTTCATTGCATTGTTAGTTTCACTAGAATCTGTTGTGTTCTAAGCTCTTGTTGTGTGCAATGGACTGTTGCTAATAGTTTAAGTTACCAGAGAGTCCCCAATCAGGATTCCTTTGTCTGTGAAGCAGCAACCGGCACATTTTTCTTAGGGGAAGCAGAGATTCTTTTCAATGGAGATATGTAGTAGATCACACTGAGAATGGTTTCGAGTACACACCATCAGCAGGGAAGTTGTTTTGTAAAATTCCAATCTCTATCTCTAAATCTGATGATATCTGTGTTTGTTTTTGATGAGGATTCAGCCCCTTTGTTCTGAGCTGTTTCTATGCAAGCAGTTGGTTCATTATGTCTCTGCCAAGAATGCTGTTTGCGTTGCCCTTTTACTGGGATTCTGGGAGATTGCTTTCTGCAGATTAGAATATTCTGTGAATTAGCAATGTCCAGTAACTGAACATTGAATGATTTTAACTCTAACAGAGCAGTAGCCTTCTTTTCAGCTAATTATTCAAATATAATTTCCTGGTTGAGTTGAATGTTACAGAAACAGATTGAGCAATGTTTCCAATCACTTGTGTTGGATTCACTGACAGCCATGTGGTCAGTTTCAGGTTGATGGATCAGTTTCTCTGTCCTATTAGATGATGGTCATTTGCTCAGTTTCCACTGGCTCACCTCAGTGTCAGTCCATCAGCTGCTGAAACCCTCCATCCAGCACTTGTTCCCTCTCACTGACTTTTCAATAGTCTCAGCTTGTCTCCCACATTCTCCCTCCATATAGTCATGATCACCTCAGATTCTAATGTCTTTGTCTTTACTGCAAGTCCTGTAAGACACCCACCTCAGTTTTAACCCGATCTACATTATGTTCAGAAAGATAATTTCAAAATTTGGTTCACTTCTTTTAAATCTATGTAACCTCACCCTGTCCTACCAGTGTAGTTCCACACCTCCCTGAGGTACCTGCACTTATCCAATTCTAGCTGCTTGAGAGATTCTTATTTTATTCTCCTCCCTGTTAGTGGTTTTGTTTAAGCTGTCTTGAACCTAAACTTGATAAAGCTGTTACCCCCATTCTCTTCAATTCTTCTCCAGTCTTTAGGCTCTCCTTAATTTCTACTTGTTTGAGCAAGAATTTGGTTTCCATCCTGAAAATTCTCCCTTTGTCGATAGGAAACAACTGAACTGTTAATCCAAAGGCCAGGTAATATTGTGGAACGGCAGATGTGGAATTTGAATTCAATAAAAATCTAGAATTGTGAGTCTATGAATGAAAATGAAACTATTATCTATTGTCAGGAAAACCCACCTGGTTCACTGAAATCCTTCAGGGAAGAAAGCTGCCATCTTTACCTGGTCTGGCCTACATGTGACTCCTGACCCACAGCAACGTGGTTGGCTCTTAACTGCCCTTTGGGTAATAAATGCTACCATAGTCAGTGACACATTCATCCAATGAATGAATTTTAAACAAAGCTCCCAGTCCTGGGATCATGTGGAAAAGAAGCAGAAATTGACCATTCGGCCCATCGAGCCTGCCCCACCATTCAATCAGACCAATCATGATTTGTTTTCCATCTTCCCCTAATGCCCCTTAACAAGAATCTATCAACCTGCATCTTAAAGATATTCAGTGAGCCCACCTTCTGGAGCACAGTTCTAAAGTTGCACAGCGCTCTGATAGGAAACAAATCTCCTCGTCACTGTCCTGACAGGGTGAAACCAATTTTAAAGCAGTTCCTTCTAGTTCAGGAATGACTCATGACAGGAAACATCCTTTCCACACCCACCTTATCAAACCATTCAGGAGCTTAGACATTTCAGTTATGTCACCCCTCAGTCTCCCAAATTCCAGATGAAACTGACCCAGCCTGTCAACCAATGTGCATTTTATTTTGTCACACTGGGTGTGAGTGGGGTTGAGATGTTGTGTTGTGTTTATTATGCAGTGAATGTGTTGCTTCACTGTGTGGGGTCTAAGAGTAAACGTGAGTCACACTAGCTTTCCTGTCTCACTGTATTACATATATCTTACATTACTGTAGTGTTCCCATCCCTCCCTCCCTCCCTCTATCCGGAAAGGAGAGAGAGATTGTGAAAAACTATTCAAAAATTTGTTAGCGCCTGAATAATACTTGGTCTGTTTATAGAGACTGCATTGTAACAGAGTTAACATATAATTAAAATTACTAACAAAATATTTTGAGAGGGGCTGCTGTGCGGTGGTGGAAGTGTTGGTGGTTGGTATAAGTGAGGGCTGGTTTGAATACTGGGCTTTGGTGAGAAAGGTGACCAAGGGAAAAGCGTGGTGAGATTCTTTTGTCTTTCTAAATAAGATGGCAGCTAGGAGACCGGGAAGCTGTTTTAATCTTGCAGACATTTTTTAATATTCATTTTGTGGGATATCGGTGTCACCGGCTGGGCCAGTGGGGTGAGCTGCTTTCTTGAACCACCGCAGTCCACCTGCTGTGCATTGACCCACAATGCATTTAGTTAGGTAATTCCAAGGTTTTGACCCAGCGACAGTGAAAGAACGGTGACATATTTCCAAGTCAGGATGGTGAGTGGCTTGGAAGGGAACTTGACAGTAGTATATATTTGCTCTCCTTGTTATTCTAGATGGAAGTGGTTGTAGGATTTAACAAGTGCTATCTGATGATCTTTGGTGAATTTCTGCAATGCATTTTGTTACTGAGCATCAGTGTGGCGGGGGTGAATGAATGTAGATGATGTGCCAATGAAAAGGGCCTGCTTTGTCCTGGATGGTATCAATTTACTCGAATGTTGCTACACATTCCATATTTCCACGTTTGCAGCAATTACTGGATTGAAAAAGATAATTATTCAGTATTAGATATTCGGAACAATTAGATTTTTAAAATCTGGAATTTGTGAACAAAAGAATAGTGACAAATCTTATTGCTGTTTGACTGAGCAATGAGCATGAAGTATTGGAGTGAAAATTGATCAGACATCTCTTAGTTGGTCAGGATGAATAGTAAGCTATGATTATTTTGAATATTCAAATAAGAAAATGATCTGATATTTTCTACAAAATTGGATGTGAAGTCATTGGGTTTTTTTTGTGGGTGTTGACACTGACGACTCTTCTGAGGAAGATCACTCAACCAAAAATGTTAACTCTGCTTTGTCTTCACAGATGCTGCCAGAACTGCGGAGCATTTCCAGCAACTTATGTTTTTGTTCCTGATTTACAGCATCCCTAGTTCTTTCAGGCTTTGTTTATAATTAATATTACAATTCTTACAAAAAAAGGTTTTTTCAATTGTCTTGAAGTAGTTTATGTTGCTGTTGATTACATATTCATTAAGAATTCATTTTGGTTGGCACGGTGTCTCAGTGCTTAGCAATGCTGCCTCACAGTCCCAGGGACCTGGGTTCAAATCCCATCTCTGGTATCTGTCCGTGTGGAGTTTGCACATTCTCCCCGTGTCTATGTGGGTTTCCTCTGGGTACTCTGGTTTCCACCCACAATCCAAAGATGTGCAGGTTGGGTGCATTAACCATGAGAAATTGACCATAGTGTTAGGTGCATAAGTCAGAGGGAAATGGGTCTGGGTGGGTTACTCTTCAGAGGGTTGGTGTGGATTTGTTGGGCCAAATGGCCTGTTTCCACACTGTGTATAATCTAAAGATCAGTAAACAGGATTAAAACATGGTGACTTGGTTGAAAGCAAATTAACAGTGATTATCAAATGGAATTATTTTTCCATTCAAAAATGCAGACGATTCAAGAATTCTCCTTAACTTCCATTATTTTTCTGTCGAGAAAAGTAACTTATAATTTATTGAATGTTCACCACAATCAATGGTTAGACATTTATATTAGGATTAGACAGAATGTAAATAGATAATGAATGTGATTATTCTCACAAATGAAAGATACAATCCATGATATTTCAAAGAAAGAAGTGACATACTTGTGCAAATATTATGCATTGATAAATAATTTGGAATAAAAGCTTTAAAATTTTTATATGCTCAAAGCAAATTTTCTTCCACTGAACTGAAAATTGGAAACAGTTTGCAATATACATGGTTTGGGAAGAAGAAAACCATCTTTTTTAAGATGACAAATCAATTGAAAGCAATTTCCTTTTTTTCCAACCATATTGGAGTTTCAAGAAATCATGGAAAATTTAATGGATTTTTTTTAAGAAAAATAAGCAAATCACAGTTGGATCATTAGAACTACAATAAATGTTAATACTGAACTGAAATATAATCAACTCAATTCAATTAAGCTTTCACACTTAAAATTAATTCTAGCAGTGGTTAGGAGATTGTAGAGTGCAATATTCGTTTGTGTCAGTTGATGTACTGAGCCATCATTCCATATCTACAGCCTGAGATACTGTATTTCAATAATTATTACCGTTTTGATAGTCACAAGAATTTTTTAAAAATAGATTACAACAAATTTAAGAATGATGAGAAAACCATTATTGCAATGTAATTGTGTTACATGTTGGAAAGAGCAGAAACATTGATGTGAAAATTAGGCATCTCACAGTTTATAAATATAATTAATAAACCTTTAATTAATATGAGCATTTAAATGAAAGAGAATTATATAGTTACGATGAGTGTTGGATGAGAAGCCTTTGGTTGATTGCAGGTATATTGATCTGGAAAAAAAAAGTTATTTTTCATTATAATATTGCCGCTAAAAAATAATGGATTAAATTAAACTGTGAATCTCATGATGCTTGCTACAAAGGCTAAATTGGATTATGGCATGATAATTAAAATGATGATAAAATAATAACTAATGTTAGAACTCAATAATCAAAATGATTCAATATTTTCAAAGCACTTTGCTTTGATCTTGACTAGATATTCATTAAGATTGATAAACTGAGGATTAAAATATTGTTTTTTTTTAAAATGTTCAGATTATTGATCACAATTGTTTCATCATTCAAGAAACTCATTTATTCAAGAATTCTACATGCCTCTCGTTTTCCCTTGTTCTTCCAAAGGGATCTGTACTGGAACCAATGATTTTTGTGACATACATAAAAATGACATGAATGAAAATATAGATGGTCAATTCGTAAGTGTGCAGACAATGCCAAGATCAGTGGAGTTGTGGATATGTAGAGGGTTGCCAAAGCTTACAGCGGGACATAGATAAGCTGCAGATATGGACGGGAAAATAGCAAATGGAGTTTAGTCCATGAAAGTGTGAAGTGCTGCTCTTTGGAAGATAAACTATGAAGGAAAATTATTAAGGAAAAAGTTAATGTCAGGACCCTGAACAGTTTTATTGCTCAAAGGAATTTGGAGTTCAAGTCCACAGCTCCATGAAAGTGGTCATCAAAGTAAAAAATCCCACAACACCAGGTTATAGTCCAACAGGTTTAATTGGAAGCACACTAGCTTTTGGAGCGACACGCCTTCATCAGGTGGTTGTGCTTCCAATTAAACCTGTTGGACTATAACCTGGTGTTGTGTGATTTTTTACTTTGTCCACCCCAGTCTACCACCAGCATCTCCAAGTCATCAAAGTAGATAAGGTGGTAAAGAAAGCATATGACGTGCTTTCCTGATGAAGGACTTTTGCCCAAAACATTGATTTTCCTGCTCCTGGGATGCGGGCGGACCTGCTGTGGTTTTCCAGCCTCCAACCAATCAGAGTTAATGACGTGGCGAAACCAGTGTAAACCTCATGACCATCCTCGTAGGCAGCAGTGTCGCTGTGACCGAGATTTGGGCATGTGAGGTAAGAGCTGGATACGGCAAATAAAGATAAACAGCAGGAAGTGGAAAGGAAATTGTGACAATATGGTCTGACAGGAGTTACAATCATTTAGTTCATGTTGCAAAACACAAATTTGAAACTCCTCAGCCCATGTTTACAGCAAATGGGAAAACGCTTCAAATGGTGAAAGAGGTAAAAACAACGACTGCAGATGCTGGAAACCAGATTCTGGATTAGTGGTGCTGGAAGAGCACAGCAGTTCAGGCAGCATCCAAGTAGTTTCGAAATCGACGTTTCAGGCAAACGTGTGCCCATGGCTACCCCTTTGGTCTGGTATCCCTCTACACCTCCATCCGCCATGACCAGGGCCTCCAAGCCCTCCGTTTTTTCCTCTCCAGACGTCCCCAACAGTACCCTTCCACCGACACTCTCATTCGTTTAGCCGAACTGGTCCTCACCCTTAACAATTTCTCCTTTGAATCCTCCCACTTCCTCCAGACCAAAGGGGTAGCCATGGGCACATGTATGGACCCCATCTATGCCTGTCTCTTTGTTGGCTATGTAGAGCAGTTGATCTTCCGTAATTACACCGGCACCACTCCCCACCTCTTCCTCCGCTACATTGATGACTGCATTGGCGCCACCTCATGCTCCCACGAGGAGGTTGAGCAATTCATCAACTTCACCAACACATTCCACCCTGACCTTAAATTCACCTGGACCATCTCTAACACCTCCCTCCCCTTCCTGGACCTCTCCATCTCCATTAATGACGACCGACTTGACACTGACATTTTTTACAAACCCACCGACTCCCACAGCTACCTGGATTACACCTCTTCCCACCCTACCTCTTGCAAAAATGCCATCCCGTATTCCCAATTCCTCCGCCTCCACCGTATCTGCTCCCAGGAGGACCAGTTCCACCACAGAACACACCAGATGGCCTCCTTCTTTAGAGACCGCAATTTCCCTTCCCACATGGTTAAAGATGCCCTCCAATGCATCTCGTCCACATCCCGCACCTCTGCCCTCAGACCCCACCCCTCCAACCGTAACAAGGACAGAACGCCCCTGGTGCTCACCTTTCACCCTACCAACCTTCGCATAGACCAAATCATCCGCCGACATTTCCACCATCTCCAAACAGACCCCACCACCAGTGATATATTTCCCTCCCCATGGGCGGCACCGTGGGCGGCACGGTGGCACAGTGGTTAGCACTGCTGCCTCACAGCGCCAGAGACCCGGGTTCAATTCCCGCCTCAGGCGAGTGACTGTGTGGAGTTTGCACATTCTCCCCGTGTCTGCGTGGGTTTCCTCCGGGTGCTCCGGTTTCCTCCCACAGTCCAAAGATGTGCAGGTCAGGTGAGTTGGCCATGCTAAATTGCCCATAGTGTTAGGTAAGGGGTAGATGTAGGGGTATGGGTGGGTTGCGCTTCGGCGGGGCGGTGTGGACTTGTTGGGCCGAAGGGCCTGTTTCCACACTGTAAGTAATCTAATCTAATCTAATCCCTTTCCACCTTCCACAAAGACCGTTCCCTCCGTGACTACCTGGTCAGGTCCACGCCCCCCTACAACCCACCCTCCAATCCTGGCACTTTCCCCTGCCACCGCAAGAACTGTAAAACCTGCGCCCACACCTCCTCCCTCACCTCTATCCAAGGCCCTAAAGGAGCCTTCCACATCCATCAAAGTTTTACTTGCACATCCACTAATATCATTTATTGTATTCGTTGTTCCCGATGCAGTCTCCTCTACATTGGGGAGACTGGGCGCCTCTGAGCAGAGCGCTTTAGGGAACATCTCCGGGACACCCGCACCAATCAGCCACACCACCCCATAGCCCAACATTTCAACTCCCCCTCCCACTCTGCCGAGGACATGGAGGTCCTGGGCCTCCTTCACCGCCGCTCCCTCACCACCAGACGCCTGGAGGAAGAACGCCTCATCTTCCGCCTCGGAACACTTCAACCCCAGGGCATCAATGTGGACTTCAACAGTTTCCTCATTTCCCCTTCCCCCACCTCACCCTAGTTCTAAACTTCCAGCTCAGTAACTGTCCCCATGACTTGTCCGGACTTGTCCTACCTGCCTATCTCCTTTTCCACCTATCCACTCCACCCTCTCCTCCTTGACCTATCACCTTCATCCCCTCCCCCACTCACCCATTGTACTCTATGCTACTTTCTCCCCACCCCCACCCTCCTCTAGCTTATCTCTCCATGCTTCAGGCTCACTGCCTTTATTCCTGATGAAGGGCTTTTGCCCGAAACATCGATTTCGAAGCTACTTGGTTGCTGCCTGAACTGCCATGCTCTTCCAGCACCACTAATCCAGAATCAAATGGTGATAGACCCGAGTGAACGCCACCATCTTTATTGGGGGCAATGATCCGAAGGACGCATGTGTGGCCGCCAACTTTGTAGGGGGCAAGCTGCTGCAGCCTTCCCTGGTAGAGAGTGATTGAGGAGGATTTACACAGAGCAAATTCAAACCAACAGAAATGTTGCTTTTTTTCTGAATTTCTTTCCCAGACTGTGGGATCATAATAGCTAACACTGCTGTGAATCACCTCTGTGCTCTCTAATCACCTTTTTGTCAATATATAACTTCATCAGTCTCTAATAGTGGATATATTTTAGTTCTGTTTAGTTTGTTATTATTACTTTCTCAATCTTGTGCTGCTGATTTACCAGATTAACTTTTCCACAATATCTTTCACAGTCATTAATTATTTTTCCAGTGAGAGACCCCATTTCCCTTCTGTTTCTAATGAAATTCTGCAGCATTTTGATTTTCTGCAATTCATTCTGCACCCCCTGAAGCATTAACTGTTTCTCTCTTCACACATTCCAGTGATCGATTCCAAAGCTCTGTTGTCTGTGGAGAAGGTGATGTTTGGCATGCTTGTCCTGCTGCAGTTTGTGTGGTGAAGGTACTCCCACAATCCACTGAGGTAAGTATAGTAACAGATCATTCATCCAGTGATAGTGAAGAGTCGATGGTGTATGTGCAAATCAACAACTGTTTGTATTTTTATCTTGTTTATAATGTCACAAAAATATTATTGAGAATTTTTGAAGTGAGGCCACAGATGGAGATATAAGATCAGGTGGCCAAAACACTGCCAAATAATCAGGTTTTCAGGTATGTCATAAAGGAGGAAAGTGGACCTGAGAGTGTTAAAGTGGGAATTCCAGACCATGTTGCTTTAGCAACTGTAGAAACAGCCACCAACTATGAAGCAATAAATAAACGCATTGTTACAGTCTGAAGTTAAATGAATTGTCAAGGTCTCAGGGGTTGTGTGGTGCATGGAGATAGGAATGATCACAGCCAGGAATTAAATCAAGGGTGGGAATTTTAAAATAGGACTTATAAATAGGAGCCTTTTCACCGCTGAGCATGTTTTGATTCAATTGAGCACGTAGGTTTAGATTAGATTAGATATTCTTGAGGTTACAGGAAATTTTCATGTGAAAGGCGGGCTGAGGGTGTATTTGGATACTTAAGTAAATTTCAGAAAAGCTCCACAATGTGGAAGCAGACCATTCAGCCCAACAAGTCCACACCAACTCCCTGAAGAGCACCTCAGCCAGACCCACCTCCTGACCTCACCCATACCCCCTGCACCTCCCATGGCCAACCCACCCAACCTACACATCCCCAGACAATGTGGGTAATTTACCATGGCCTATCCACCTCACCTTCACATCCTTGGACTTGGGGAAGAAACCTCAGCACCCAGAGTAAACCCTTGCAGACATGGGAATAATGGCTACAATCTTTGCCGCATTTGAACAGAGGGTGGAATTTAACACAGTTCCCTGACGCTGTGAGGCAGTAGTGCTAACCACTGTGCCATCTTGGAGGTAACACAGAAATGGATGAGAGTTTCTGAAAATGAGCTAAAATGAGGATTGAGTAGGGTGATGTCACTGAAGTGGATATACATGGTCTTGGTGCAGGACTGAGCTGTCACCCTCACCTCACCTCTGGAATTCAGCTGTTTGTCAGTTTGTGAATCAAGTCTGTTCCACGCTCAGGAACTGAGTGGCCCTGGCAGACCACAAACTGGGCATCACTGAGCAAGTTACTGCTGAGCAGGTGCTGCTGGATAGCAGTGTTGGAGCCACCTTCCATCACATTACTGTTGATTGTGAATAGACTGATGGAGGGGAAATTGACCGGGTTTTTTTTTGCCCTGTAATTTTGTGCTGAACAAACCTGGGCGATGTTCTACTTTGTCGGTAAATGTCAGTGCTGAAGTGGTACTGAAACAGCTTGCCTTGGTGGGCAGCAAGTTCTGGACCACAGGCCATCAGTACTATAGCCCGAATGTTGGCAGGGCCCATAGCCATTGCGCAATTTGTCTGTTTCTTGATATTATTTAAAATGAATCATATTGGCTGGAAACTCGGATCTGTGATGTTGGGAACCACTGAAGAAGTCTAAGATGGATCATCCACTTGGCACTTCTGGCTGAAGATTGCCTTAAATGCTCTCGTCTTACTTTTATGTGAGGCTCTTCATCAGTAAGGGTAGGGATATCTGTGATGATTCCTGCAGTGAGTTGTTAAGTTGTCCATCACCATTCATGACTAAGTATGGCAGAACTGCAGAGCTCAGATCTGATCCATTGGTTGTGGGATCACTTAGCTCTTTTCTTGTTGCTTGTGCTGTTTTGCATGCAGTAGTCCTGTTTAGTACCTCCACCAGGTTGGCACCTCATTTTTAGATGTGCCTTGTGCTGCTCCTAGCATGCCCTCCTTCACTCTCAATTGGACCAGTGTTGATCCCCTAGCTTGATGGTAATGGTTAAGTGTAGGTTATGCCAGGCCATGAGATTTTAAATTGTGCTGGAGAATAGTTCTGCTGCTGCTATTGGCCCACGGTGCCTCACAGATGCCCAGTTTTGAGCTCCTACATCTAATCAAAGTCTGTCCCATTTAGCACAGTGACAATGCCACTCAACACAATGGAGGGTACACTCAAATTTCAGGCATGGCTTTGTCTCCAAAAGGACTGTGTGATGGTCGTTCTTACCGATACTGTCATGGACAGATGCATTTGCAGCTAGTCAGTTCGTAACAATGAGACCAAGTATGTCTTTCCCTCTTTTTGGTTCCCTCACCACCTGCTGCAGACCCAGTTGAGCAGTTATGTCCTTTAGGGCCCGACCAGCTCGGTCACTAATCCTGCTGCTGAGCTACTCTTGATGGTGCACATCGAAATCCTGTATCCAGAGTACGATTGGCACCACTTACTCCCTCAGTGCTTCCTCCAAGTTGTTGTTCAAAATGGAGGAGTACTGATTCATCAGCTGAGGGAGGATGGTATGTGGTAATTAGCAGGAGCCATGAGACTTCCTGATGTCCAGAGTCAACGCTGAATACTCCCAGAGCAATTCCTTCCTGTCAGTACACTACTGTGCTGCCCCCTCTGCTGGGTCTGTCCTGGGACAGGACATATCTAGGGATGGTGATGGCGGTGTCACGTCATTGTCTGTTAGGTATGATTCCATGTTAAAGACTATGTCAGGCTGTTCCTTGACTAGTCTGTGAAACAGCTGTCCACATTTTGGCACTAGCACCAGATGTTAGTGAGGAGGATATTGCAGGGTTGAGAGGGCTGATTCTTTGGTTGTATTTTCTGGTGCCTTGGTAGATGTCATGTGGTCCATCCAGCTTCATTCCTTTGTTGAGACTTTGCAGTGATTTATCCAATGAGTGCTTGCTGGGCACTGTCAGGTTGGCAGGTATCTTTCCCTGATGGATAGTAGAATTTTTTTTCTGCCATTGGCAATGGTTCCAATAGACTCTCAATTCCAGTTTTTTTTATTCTATTCAGATTCCACCATCTGCCGAGGTGGGACTCAAACCCTGACTTCAGTTATACATTTTGATATTCCGGCTAATATTAAAATACATCAGGTTTGTTCACTCATTTTAAATATTACTAACAAAGGTCTTGTTTCTTTGTGAAACATTGTCCATCATCCTGTCTCCTCCATCCTCCCCTCCAGCAACAAGAGTGAGGAGACATGGACTTTCTCTTGTCACTGAGATTGAGACAATCTGATCAGCTGCCTCTGCTGCTTCCCTCCCTTCCACTAGCCCACTGAGCCAAACTGCCTCACGTGGTGCTCTTGGTTCTAGTACAAAAATTACAACTTTCTCCAGTCTCTTGTCAAGCCTTGTCTGAGCTCATCTTAACTCTTTATACTAGTCTTTCTAAACTACAGACATTCCAACTCTCTGTCTCCTCCTTCTCCTTGTCATATCCCCTCGCCAATTCACAGGTATTGCTTCTTGTTCTGTCTGTCTGTCTTTTCTGGTTACATCCTTCTCACTCATTCTGCAAAAAAAAACTAATATTTGACCCGACCGGCATTGGAAAATCATGCTCCATCCCCACTCTCCCCTTCCTTTCTGAATTCCCTGTATTTGGTGTCCCTCCAAGATCTATCCTTGGACCCGCCTATTTCTCACTTACAAACTGCCAGGAGGTGACATCGTCCAAAAGCACCGTGTTAGGTTTCACATGTCCACTGACGATGCCCAGCTCTCCCTCCCCATCATCCCTCTCCATTGCTCCACTGTTACTCAGTTATCAAACTGCTTATCAGAAATTCCTAACAAATTTTTGCAGTGTGGATCCTCCGCTCACTGAATTACTGCAATAATGCAGGAAGTTTCAGTGGACGACAGACTGTCAAAAGGCATTTGACAGCCTGAAAGCTGTGTTAGCCAGACCTGACTACACAAAGCCATTCAAGGTGGCTAATGAGGCAAGCAATGTGGCTGTTGATGCTGTGCTCTTACAAGAAAGTGACAAGAAGATAGAAAGACCAATTGGGTATTTCTCCAGGCAATTGGACATTCATAGTCAAAATATTTGATAATTGAGAAGGAGTCTTTGAGCTTCTTTGTTGGCATTACAACATTTGCCAGGAATGTGTCTGAGACAAAAATATACACTGATCATGGTCCGTTAAATTGTCTGGAGATATTTCAGGACAAAAATGCCAGACTGTTTAGATGAAGATTTTTATTGCAGCCATTCAGTTTGAAGATTATGTAAATGGCAGAGCAGGAAGACATAATTGCCAATACCTTTTCGAGACTTGGATGAAAAAAAGTAGACGTTCATTGGCAAGAATACACAGTCTGAAGTGCATGTTTCATGGCTAATGTTAATGTGTTGTAGTGTACTAACAGTAAAACTAAGGGGATTAAAATAAAGCCATTATTATGTATTGTTGATTCATTGTTTTAAAGGGTGAGGTGTGATGATGCTGTCACTTAAATGAAGTTATTTTGTCCTTGGTTTATTTTTGTAAAGGCAGAGGTGTTGAGGGGTCCAGAAGGTGCCCAGTTTAGCAGTGGCAGGGGAGGGGCCATTTCTCCCAGTTCAGGTGTTTCTTCGTTAGTTTTGGCAGTAACAGTCACAAGGCACTGACATCCAGAAAAAGGTACCAAGCTTCAGTAGAAGATTCCTGACGGACTTTTCTCTGTGAAATACTTTCAGAAATTCTTCCCCGCTGCCTGTAAGAATCTGTGTTTGAATTTATCTTTTGCCAAGGTGTGTGTTTATGGGATATTACTGGAATGGAACAGCTCATTAGTTAAATTGCTGTAACAGGTCGGTTAAGTTTTCTAATAGTTATGTTATTCTAAATTCGATTTTCTTTTGTTCGTGTTTCAACTGTAGTGATTAAATAAAATCGGTTTTGCTTAAAGTGGAGTGGTTTGGTCAGCTGCATCACACCTGGAATATCCACGTCACATCTGCCTTTAAAGTAAGAAAAGGTTAGGGTCTATGCCAGCTTCCTAAAATATTTTAGTGGGGGTGGTGGCCTCGTTAATGACAAATGTAATAAATAAGCCTCTCCCAGAATTAATAACACATGGACCAATATCATTCTCACATTGGCAGAACATTTCCATCAAAATTGTAGTCATTTCCGAAATATGATGTATCATGCTGTCTGAAGCACTAACCTTTGCAGCTCAACTGTCCTTGATGAACACCTGCAAAAAAAAATTATCTTGAGTATGTGCAATTTTAAAATTAATTAGTTTTTGTTGAGAGAAATGCAACTGAAAGTCTTACTTCTGCCTATTGCGTGATCAGTGATAAAACAGAAATTCGCTGGCTACCATGGTTGTGACCTCACGAGAAAAGCAATTAGCTTACTGAAGGCAGCAGAGCATGTGTTGGTTCATCAGCTCAGATGATTTGAGCATGGTTCTAATAACGTCAACGTCATGGGTTTAATCCCCATACTGACCAGATTTATAGCCATGACACCAATGTTGTACATTCACACCTGAAACGTGTATGTCTGTCTTTGCATTACTCTTCACCATCTGCATTGAATTGAGATATGTCACTTTAAATTATATTTTATGCAGTACAGGCTGCGATTGGAGTCATATAATCTTGTGTGATCCATCCAGTGGCTGGACTGAACAGCACTGCTGTATTTCCATACAACCTAGCAGTATGCAGCCACCAAACAGGAAGCTTCATCTGCACAATGCAACATTCAATAAGGATAGTTGCAGGAATTAGTAGCCACACCCATGATGTTTGTTTGATGTGGAGTGCAGGATCAGGGCTCATTCTTTTTCACAAACAAATGGAAAAGAAAATGGCAGAGAAACTAAGGAAGCCTGGCATAATAGAGGAGGAGAAACAGACCTAATGTTTCAATTAAAGTGAAACATTTTTCAAATCAATTTTGCTGCATGTCTACAACCACTTTTCACATGACCGCCACTGCAACAAATGATCCTGTTCACCTCTCAAGCATCTACATTGATGTTAACAAACAACTCTCTCACCGGGTGAACAATGAATGGAGCGATATCATTCCCCTCTTTGCTGTATGTGGGAACATTTTCATAAGTACGACATACCATATGAAGCAATAATCTTTGCAGATATTCTGTATTTGACCAGCGCTAAGGGAAGGCATGATATCTTGCTAATAAATGCTGTCAAGCGAAGGTTGCATAAGTAACACGAGTCTGTTCACAAATTGAACAACTCTCAGCAATTGCTCAGAATGTGCTAAAGGCGTTTCAGATGAATGGTACAGTATTAAAAATATAGTGGAACAGAAGTAACTTAGGAGTTGAGATGTACGTTTCTCTGAAAGTGGTGTCACAGATTGATAGGGCAATTAAGAAGATTTTTGGCACACTGTCCTTCAGTCAGGGCATTGGGTATAGAAGTGGGGTGTTATGTTATAGTTGTATAGGACATTGGTGATGCCACACTTAGTTTATTGTCAACTTTAAGTCACTTTGGTATAGGAAGGATGTTACTGAACTGGAAAGAGTGTGGACGAAATTTACAAGGGCGTTGCCAGGACTCAATGGTCTGTGTTATAGGGAGAGGTTGGACAAACTAGGACTTTCTTTTAGAGTGCAAAAAACTGAGATGAGATCTTACAGTGTTGTATAAGATCATGACAGGCATGGACAGGGTGAATGCACACAGATTTTTTCCCAGAGTTGGGGAATCGAGGACTAGAGAGCATCAGTTTAAGATTAGAGAGGAAAGAATAAAGGGAAACCTGAGGGGCAATATTTCTACACAGAGGGTGGTACACATATGGAATGAGCTGTCAGCAGAAGTGGTTGAGACAGGTACATTATCAGCATTTAAAAGACATTTAGACAAGTGCATGGAAATGAAAGTTTTAGAAGGATATGGGCCAAGTGCAGGGGAAAAGGGTTAGCATTGATGGACATTTTGGTCAGCATGAACACGTTTGAGCCTAAGGGTCTATCTCCTGCTGTCGGATTCTATATGTATGACAAGAAGTATGACCTACCTCTCACCAGCACAATATGATGTCAAACAATGGTTAAATAAAAGAAATACTTTCACTCATTCTACAATTAACAAATAATAATTTATTCATCTAATTCCAATAATTAACAAATTAACATAATTCCTAACCATCTGAACTACTTCTCATTCCCAAACTGAATTAAATTTGCTTAGAATGAATGTTGTTCAAATAAGCACAAATTGCATTTGTATAAATCCATTTAATAAGAGTATCATAAATTTTGCAGAGTCTATGTCTTCTGTGTTTTATGGGCACCCGCATGGGCCCCAGCTATGCCTGCCTCTTCGTAGGATTTGTGGAACAGTCCATCTTCTGCAGCTACACTGGCACCACCCCCCACCTTTTCCTCCGCTACATCGATGACTGTATCGGTGCTACCTCGTGCTCCCACGAGGAGGTTAAACAGTTCATCCACTTTACCAACACCTTCCACCCCGACCTCAAATTCACCTGGACCATCTCAGACTCCTCCCTCCCCTTCCTAGACCTTTCCATTTCTATCTCTGGCGACCGAATCAACACAGACATTTATTATAAACCGACCGACTCCCACAGCTACCTAGACTACACCTCCTCCCACCCTGCCCCCTGTAAAAACGCCATCCCATATTCCCAATTCCTTCGTCTCCACCGCATCTGCTCCCAGGAGGACCAGTTCCAAAACCGTACAACCCAGATGGTCTCCTTCTTCAAAGACCGCAATTTCCCCCCAGACGTGGTCGACAATGCCGTCCACCACATCTCTTCCACTTCCCGCTCCTCCGCCCTTGAGCCCCACTCCTCCAACCGCCACCAGGACAGAACCCCACTGGTCCTCACCTACCACCCCACTAACCTCCATGTACAGCGTATCATCCGCCGTCATTTCCGCCACCTTCAAACAGACCCCACCACCAGGGATATATTCCCCTTCCCTCCCCTATCAGCGTTCTGAAAAGACCACTCCCTCCGTGAATCCCTCATCAGGTCCACACCCCCCCACCAACCCAACCTCCACTCCCGCCACCTTCCCCTGCAACCGCAAGAAATGCAAAACTTGCGCCCACACCTCCCCCTTACTTCCCTCCAAGGCCCCAAGGGATCCTTCCATATCCGCCACAAATTCACCTGCACCTCCACACACATCATTTACTGCATCTGCTGCACCCGATGTGGCCTGCTCTATATTGGGGAGACAGGCCGCCTACTTGCGGAATGTTTCAGAGAACACCTCTGGGACACCCGGACCAACCAACCCAAGAACCCCATAGCTCAACACTTCAACTCCCCCTCCCACTCCACCAAGGACATGCAGGTCCTTGGACTCCTCCATCGCCAGACCATAGCAACACGACGGTTGGAGGAAGAGCGCCTCATCTTCCGCCTAGGAACCCTCCAACCACAAGGGATGAACTCAGATTTCTCCAGTTTCCTCATTTCCCCTCCCCCCTCGTCTCAGTCAAATCCCTCGAACTTAGCACCACCTTCCTAACCTGCAATCTTCTTCCTGACCTCTCTGCCCCCACCCCACTCCGGCCTATCACCCTCACCTTAACCTCCTTCCACCTATCGCATTTCCAACGCCCCTCCCCCAAGTCCCTCCTCCCTACCTTTTATCTTAGCCTTCTGGACACACTTTCCTCATTCCTGAAGAAGGGCTTATGCCCGAAACGTCGATTCTCCTGTTCCTTGGATGCTGCCTGACCTTCTGCGCTTTTCCAGCAACACATTTTCAGCTCATTCCATACACATACCACCCTCTGTGTCAAAATGTTGCCTCTTAGGTCTTAGCCTTCTGGACACACTTTCCTCATTCCTGAAGAAGGGCTTATGCCCGAAACATCGATTCTCCTGCTCCTTGGATGCTGCCTGACCTGCTGCGCTTTTCCGGCAACACATTTTCAGCACTGATCTCCAGCATCTGCAGTCCTCACTTTCTCCTTCTGTGTTTTATCCCCAATCTTCCTTCTGTGGATCCACACCACAAATGCCTTTCTTCCAATGATTTATCTGTGAGGATTTTGAGCTGCAAATACTATAGTACCGTTGATGAGTGTTTTTAGAGTTTCATAGTTCTGTTTGAAAGGTTTGTCTGTCAGATGGCAGACTTGCTTTCACTGCAGCTTAGGTTTGGCTCCCCCTTCATATGGCAGTAAACTCGCTCTCTAAATTTAAAATTCCTGCACCTTTTGTGCTCGTAATTAATATTTAATTTCTTCACAATCAGATCGGTTTGAGGTAATCAAAACCAACAGATTTGAATTTAATTAGTCCTTATTCTCCAAGTGCCTTTTAAAGTTAATTGGCTGAATTTCAACTTGTTGGCTGAGTAATAATGCTGCTTGGGCCTGCTAACTGAAAAGTCTTATGATACACTTCTTTCAGTTTTGGTGCCCTCTGCACAATACTTGCAAACTTCCACAGGCAAAGCACAATCCTGTAAAGGCACCACACACTACTTTTCAATTTATTTTACAATTTTCCATTTTTACGCACCAACATCATAACATCTCCCCCACTTAACAAAAAATGAAACATTGCATTGAAAAGACGGCTTCATTTTTTTCTCTTCTAAATCTTTACACCATTATTAATAGTTCCACAGGTCAGTAATCTAAAATTACACATTTCATACCAATTCTGCATATATGCATAACATTGGACCATACCAGCTCTATTTTACTTATACATTTTATCTTAAGCCCTCGATAACACATCTGCAATAACATTTTTAAGAGTCAGCATTGTAACTTAAAAGTCTGTAACATAAGGCTCTAATGAAATAGTCTCATACTTTTGTCTGTAAATCTTCCCAAAAAAGTCATGATTTGGAGATGCTGGTGTTGGACTGGGGTGTACAAAAGTTAAAAATCACACACCAGGTTCTCGGCCACCAGGTTTAATTGGAAGCACTAGGTTTGTGGAGTACACAATTGTAAGACACAGGATGATTGTGGAGTACACAATTGTAAGACACAGGATTTATAGCAAAAGTTACAGTGTGATGTAATTGAAATTATACATTTAAAAATACCTTGATTGTTAAGTCCCTCATCTGTTAGAATGGCCATGTTAGTTTCACTTCTTTCATATGTAAATCACAAAACTTTTTTTTAAAAGTTACATTCTCAGGTTAACTTTTACAATTGGTAAAAACAATGACTGCAGATGCTGGAAACCAGATTCTGGATTAGTGGTGCTGGAAGTGCACAGCAGTTCAGGCAGCATCCAAGTAGCTTCGAAATCAACGTTTCGGGCAAAAGCCCTTCATCAGGACTCGGTGTCAGCCCAGAAAATGTGTTGGAGGTGTTAGCCCCCTGTGTACTGCTGTCTGTGCCATAATGTTAAGACTGATCTTAATCTAAAAAATGAATTAACAGAATCTTTCATGGATTCATGCAGTTTTTGAGCAAAGTACAACGTTACTTTGTGTGTGTGTGTGTGTGTGTGTGTGTGTGTGTGTGTGTTTGTGTGTGTATTGGGGTGGTGGGTGCGAATTGTGAGTGTCTGTGAGAGGGTGCATGTGTGAGCGTGGGAGTGTGGGAGTCTGTAGGAGGGCGTGTCAGTGTCTGAGTGTGTGCATCTGTGTATAGAACATAGAAAAGTACAGCACTAGACAGGCCCTTAGGCCCACGATGTTGTGCCGAGACTTAATCCTAATGTAAAATATAGTAACTTAACCTACACACCCCTCAACTCACTGCTCTCCATGTGCATGTCCAGCAGTCGCTTAAATGTCCCCAATGACTTCGCGGTCATCTTAGTGTGACATGAAACCAAGGTCTGGGTTGAGACCCACCCTATGGGTACCAAACTTAGCTATCAGCCTCTGCTCAGCCATTTTTCACTACAGCCTGTCCCAAAGTCCACCTTGGAGGATGGTCACCCAAAAGTCCAAGGTCGAATGTCCTGGACCGCCAAAGGGAGGGAACACTGTTGTCTGTTGATTGTTGTGTGGTGCTCATTGATCCATTGCTGTAGCCTCTGCTCAGTTTCACCAATGTACAATGCATCAGGGCATCCTTGCCTACAGCACATGAGATAGACAATGTTGGCTGAGTCACATGAGTACCTGCCACATAAAGGGTGGGAGGTGTTCCCACACATAATGGTGGTATCTATGTCCATACTCTGACATGTCTGGCAGCACCTACCATGACAGGGTTGTTTGGAGTTGTCCATCACGTTCCTCCTCATCTGAACAGATCCGGTGTATGCACAGGGCTTGTCCATCAGGGCTGGCTGTTTTTATATGTCTTGGGTGGAAGCTGGAGAAGGGTAGCATTCCTACATACAAGATCTGTTTGAAGTTTGGTGATTGTTTAGAGGTGAGCAGTGGAGGTGTGGGGAAGATCTTGGCGAGGTGCTCATCCTCATTGATGATGTGTTGCAGGCCGTGAAGAACATGGTGTAGTTTTCCTGGGAAGTACTGGACAATGAAGGGTACCCTGTCGGTTGCAGCACGTGTCTGTCTCCTGAGAACGTCATTATGGTTCCTTGCTGTGGCAAGTCGGAACTGGTGGCCGATGAGTTGAGCATCGTACCCCGTTCTTGTGAGGGCATCCCTGAGTACTTCCAGGACCCGTCACATTCCTCCTCATCTGAACAGATCCTGTGTACATGTAGGGACCTCTGGACCCATGGTGAGGAGTTACTGATATCACTGTGTAGTTTTACAAACAAGTTTCATCCCGCCATCAAACTCACCATAGACTACTCTCTACTATCTGTCTCATTCTTGGACACATGCATTTCCATCAAAGATGGGCACCTCAGCACCACACTCTACCACAAAACCACGGATAACCTCACAATGCTAGCCTTCTCCAGCTTCCACCCAAGATATTTAAAAACAGCCATCCCCGATGGACAAGCCCTGTGCATACACTGGAGCTGTTCAGGTGAAGAGGAACGTGATGGGCACCTGGAAGATCTCAGGGATACCCTCATAAGAACTGGGTACGTTGCTCAACTCATCAACCACCAGTTCCAACATGCCACAGCAAGGAACCTTAATGACCTCCTCAGGAGACAGACACGAGCTGCAACCAACAGGGTACCCTTCATTGTCCAGTACTTCCCAGGAGCTGAAGAACTACTGCATGTTCTTCGCGGCCTGCAACACATTATCAATGAGGATGAGCACCTCGCCAAGACCTTCCCCACACCTCCACTGCTCACCTTTTAACAACCACCAAGCCTCAAACAGATCATCATTCATAGGAAACTGCCCGGGTTTCAGGACAACTCTATACAACCTGTCATGGTAGGCGCTGCAAGACATATCAGAGTGTGGACATGGATACCACCATTATGCGTGGGGATACCTACCACCCTGTATGTGGCAAGTACTCATGCAACCCACCTAACATTGTCTATCCCATACTCTGCACACAAGGATGCCCTGAGGCATGGTACATTGGTGAAACTGAGCAGAGGCTATGGCAATTGATGAATGAGCACCACACAACAACCAACAGACAGGAGTGTTCTCTCCCAGTTGGAGAACACTTCAGCAGTCCAGGACATTTGACCTCAGACTTTTGGGTGACCATCCTCTAAGGCAGACTTGGGACAGGCAACAGCAAAAAGTGACCCCAAGCAGAGAGTGATAGCTAAGTTCAGTATGCATATGGAGGGCCTCAACCAGGACCTTGGGTTCATGTCACACTACAGGTGAACACCATTGCACTATATACAGAGGAACCTCGATTATCCGAATACCAATTATCCAAAAATTGGATTATCCGAAGGAGATCTTGAGGTCCCAATGGAAACATTACATCAAAGACATGTTTCCAACAGTGATATCGCCTTTTGTTTAGAGTGATTAAACAGGCAGCATCTTCAAATGACTGACTGCCCGCCTTCTCTCTCCCTCCACACTTTCCCTGGAGTTCTACATGGGGGTGTACCCTAGAATCTCTTTCCCCAGATAATCTTTCCAACATAGTCCTGGACAGGGCAAAGGTGGAACCTGTCAAAAAAGTTTCAGTAAAATGGTGTATGTGTGGCTGTGGCTGGCTGCGTGTGTGTGTGTGTGTGTGTGTGTGTGTGTGTGTGTGTGTTATTTGGAGACTTATCCACAAAGGCAACTGCAGTTGTTGGTGACCAATCCAGCTATCCCGGAGAGGGGGTGGGTGTGTATAGGTTTGGGGGGCCAGGCAGGGGCAGTGTTATATGGGGTTTGGGACAGGGGCCGGTGTTGGGGGCGGGGAGGCGGTGTTGCACGGGGTTGGTGCAGGGGGCGGTGTTGGATAGATTTGGGTGCGGGTGTTTTGGACGGGTTTGGGGAAGGGGGGGCGGTGTTGGATGGGGTTGGAGGAAGGGGTGGTTATGCACAGGCTTGGGAGTGGGGGGCGATATTGGATGGGGTTGGGGGCTGGGTTGGAGCAGAGGGCAGTGTTGCACAGGGATGGGGTTTGGGGGTGGTGATAGATGGGGTTGGGAGCAGGAGCAGTATTGGCCAGGGTTGGAGGCAGGGGAGCGGTGTTGGATGGGGTTGGGGGTGGAGTTGGTGTTGCGCAGGGTTGTGGTTTTGGGGCAGTGTTGAATGGGGTTGGGACGGGGGATGGTGTTGGACAGGGTTGGGGCAGGGGATGGTGTTGGACAGGGTTGGTGGCGGGGGACGGTGTTCGGGGTTGGGGCAGTGTTGGACGTGGTTGGGGCAGGGGACGGTGTTGGATAGGCTTGAGGTGGGGGGCGGTATTGGATGGGTTGGGGGCGGGGGGCAGTGTTGGACGGGGTTCGGGGCGGGGTTCGGTTTTGGATTGGTTTGGGGGTCGGGGTCAGATTTGCACAGGGTTGGAGCCGGGCAGTGTTAGACAGGGTTGGAGCAGGGGGGTATTGCATGGGATTGGGGGTGGGGGGCAGTATTGGAAGGAGTTGAGGGCAGGGGGGTGTTGCATGATGTTGGGGGTGGGGGGCAGTATTGAATGGGGTTAGGGGCAGTGTTGGGGGCGGAGAATGGTGTTGGGGGCGGGGGCTCATGCACTGTGTGCTGCTAGTCTCCTGAACGAGGAACAGACTTTAAAAACTCCAAGCCCCAGAGGAAAGGCATTTAATCGATTAATCGAATAATTGATTATTCAAACAAAATGGTGCCCCCCCCCCCCCATCATGTTTGGATAATTGAGGTTTCCCTACATACACAGGCACTGACGAGCACTGACACTTACACTGTGGCAGACACACACTCCCACACTCACACTTGCACCACCTCACAGATTTAGACCCCTTTACACACAACCGCTCTCTCTCACAGACACTCACAATCCTCCACCCCACACCCCACCCCACACATACACGCACACACATGCACACATACACATATACATTTGTGAGGTGAATTTGTACTTGCAGAGTTACATTATACTTTCTTCAAAAACTGCATGAGTCCATGAAAGATTCTGTTAATTCATTTTTTCAGAATAGAATCAGTCTAAACATTACAGCACAGACATCAGCACACTGGGGGCTAACACCTTCAACATATTATCTGGCTGACGCCAATTGTAATAGTTAATTTGAGAATGTAACTTTTTTTTAAATAATGTTGTGATTTACATATGAAAGAAGTGAAACTATTATGGTCATTCTAACAGATGAGAGACTTAACAAACAACCAAGGTATTTTTCAATGTATAATTTCAATTACATCACACTATAAACTTTTGCTATAAATTCTGTGTCTTTCAATTGTGTACTCCACAACCACCTGATGAAGGAGCAGTACTCTGAAAGCTAGTGCTTCCAGTTCAACCTGTTGGACTATAACCTGGTGTTGTGTGACTTTAACTTCCCAAAAAAGTGTCAGGATTGTAGTCCATTTTCACAACTATCTTTGAAACATTGTTCATCACATAAACATTAGAATGTTGTTAGGTCAAGAAAAAAGTCAATAATTTTGTTCCATGGTGAAGTATTTTCACTGATGTTTACTGAGATTCTTTGAAACATAACCAATTGGCCTTTCAATTCTGTCATGATCTTCCTGCATCAGTCGAGTTCCAATCCCTATATCGCTGGTGTTGATCGTGACTTTAAATGGTTTAGAAAAATCTGGTGTAACTAAAACTGGAGTGGTGAATAATATGACATTTAAATTCTTAGATGCCTGATGGCCTTGTTGTGTGCACCTAAATCTCACATTCCTCTTCAGCAAATCTAGAGCTGTTGAAGTTTGGAACAAACTTCCAGTAGAATCTGATCAGTCACAAAAATTGAAGCACCTCTTTCTTTGAAGATGGTTGTGGAAATTCCTCGATTGCCCTTTGTGTTCATGTTCCTCTGGGTCATCCTTCCATGTCTGATGTTATTTCCCAAGAATGTTGCTCCTGTCTTTGAAAATTCAGATGTTTTCTAAATTTAGGACAAATTCTGTTTCTGCAATATTTCAAAGATCTCTGCCAAACCCATCATGTGATCATTCCACACATAGCTAACTATCACTGTATTATCGACCTAGATGGAACAATTTGTAAATCCTGCTACAACTATATTTATACATCTTTGAAATGTGGATGCCGGTTTGCTCACTGAGCTGGAAGGTTCTTTGAAAACCGAGCGAGCAAACGAACATCTAGAACCTCAACCTGAGCTACAAATCTTCTCAAAACTCTTTGAAATGTGTATTCTTTAATCCAAAGGGCATCACTTGGAATTTTATTCGATTAGAGAATTGATATAACCCATTTGGATTTACAAATGCAGAAATGTCTTTTGCTCACTCTAACAAAGGTAGTGGCCAGTAGCCACACAGTAAGTCTATCCTTTGATATAAGTAGAAAGAACAAAGAAACTTTACAGACCAGGAACAGAACCTTTGTCCCTCCAAGCCTGAGCCGATCCAGATGTACTGTCTAACCTGTCACCCAATTCCTAAGCATCTGCATCCCTCTGCTCCCCACCTGCTCATGCATCTGTCCAGACGCATCTTAAATTAATCTACCATGCCTGCCTCTACTACCTCTACTGGCAACACGTTCCAGGTATCTTTCACCCTCTGTGTAAAGTACGTGCTGCGTATATCCCCTTGTTCACCTCTCACCTTGAAAGTACATCTCCTCATTATTGAATCCTTCACCCTGGGAAAAAGCTTATATCTATATACCCTGACTATACCCTTCATGAATTTGTAGGCCTCAATCAGGTCCCCCCTCAATCTCCTTTTTTTTCTAATGAAAACAATCCTGACCTGCTCAACTTCTCTTTGTAGCTAGCACCTTCCAAACCAGGCAACATCCTCGTAAACCTTCTCTGCACCCTCTCCAAAGCGTCCATACCTTTTGATAATGTGGCAGCCAGAACCGTACACAATATTCTAAATGTGGCCAAACCAATGTCTTGTACAATTTTAACACGACCTGCCAGCTCTTATACTCAGTACCCCATCCGATGAAGGTAAGCATACCATATGCCTCCTTGACCACTCTATCCACCTGTGCAGGAACATTCAGGGCGCAATGGTCCTGAACTCCCAGGTCTCTCTGCTCATCAACTTTTCCCAAGGCTGTTTCGTTTACTGTGTAATTCGCTCTAGAATTAAACTTCCCAAAATGCATTGCCTCACATTTGCCTGGATTGAGCTCCATCTGCCACTTTGCCACCCAATTCTCCAGTCTGTCTATATTCTCCTGTATTCTTTGACAGTCCCCTATGCTTTTTGCTACTCCACCAATCTTCATGTCATTTGCAAACTTGCTGATCATACCAACAGTGCCCTCTTCCAAATCATTTATGTATATCACAAACAACAATGGCCCCAGCAATGATCCCTGTGGAACATCACTGGTCACTTTTCTCCATTTGTAGAAATTCCCTTCAACTACTACTCTGTCCCCTATTGCTCAACTAGTTCTTTATCCAGCTAGCTAGAACACCCTGCACACCATGTGACTTCACTTTCTCTATTAGTTTACCATGGGGAAACTTATTAGACTTACTAAAGTCCGTGTATATGACAGCTACAGCCCTTCCTCATCTATCAACTTGGTCAATTCCTCAAAGTTGGTAAGGCACGATCGCACCTGCACAAAACCATGTTGCCTATCACTGATAAGCCCATTCCTTTCCAAATATAAAGAGATTTGTCACTCAGTACCTTTTCCAACAACTTTCCCACCACTGACCTCAGGCTCACTGGTCTGCAGTTACCTGGAATATCTGTACTACCCTTCTTGTACAGGAGGACAACATGAGCAACCCTTCAGTCCACCGGCACCTCACCTGTGTTTAAGGATGCTACAAAGATATCTGTCAGGGCCCCAGCTATTTCCTCTCTCAAACTCCCTCAGCAAGCTGGGATAAATTTCATCTGGTCCTGAGGATCTGACCACCTTAATAACCTCTAGCCTACCCAACACATCTTCCCTACTTATGTCAACATGATCCAGAGTAATCAAACTTCTATCTGTAATTTCAATGTTCACCATGTCCCTCTCCTCAATGTGCACTGATGCAAAGTAATCATTCAGAATCTCAACAATTTTCTCAGGTTCGACAGAGCCTTCCTTCATTATCCTTTAGTGGACCAATCCTTTCTCTAGTTATCCACTTGCTTCTTATACAAGAATAAAAGGCTTTGGTATTCTCCTTAATTCTGCTTGCTAAAGCTGTTTCATGGCCCTTGCTAGCCTGTTTGAGTCCTTGTTTAAGACTGGTCCTACTCTCCCAATATTCCTCCAGATTCCACTTCTTAGCTGCCTGGACCTTATGTACGCTTCCCTTTTCATCTTGGCTAGTCATACGATTTCTCCTGTTATCCATAGTTCATGAATCTTGCCTTTCCTATCCTTTGCTTTGAATGGGACATGCCTCTCCTGCACTATCTTTAACCTACCTTTGAAAGCCTCCCACATCTCAGATGTGGACTTCCCTTCAAATAGCTGTGTCCAATCAAAGTGGTTTGTCCAATTTTTTCTACATTATCCACCGGCCATTGAATTGAGTATGAGTGTGACTTAGTTATGGCATTGGCCTTCTGATAATTTTCATAACTCTTGAGTATGACCAGGCTTTGGAACCAACATAACAAGCGAACTCCATTCACTCTGACTCAGCTCGATGATGCCTTCCTGGAGCATTGCTTCTACTTCTTTCTGTATCTGTTCTGCTTTGAGAGGATTAAGCCTGTATGGGTGTTCTTTTATTGGAACAACATTCCAATAAAAGTGGGCGGCACGGTGGCACAGTGGTTAACACTGCTGCCTCACAGCGTCAGAGACCCGGGTTCAATTCCCGCCTCAGGCGACTGACTGTGTGGAGTTTGCACGTTCTCCCCGTGTCTGCGTGGGTTTCCTCCGGGTGCTCCAGTTTCCTCCCACAGTCCAAAGATGTGCAGGTCAGGTGAATTGGCCATGCTAAATAGCCCGTAGTGTTAGGTAAAGGGTAGATGTAGATGGACATGTAGGGGTATGGGTGGGTTACGCTTCGGCGGGGCGATGTGGACTTGTTGGGCCGAAGGGCCTGTTTCCACACTGTAAGTAATCTAATCTAATCTAATTCCCTACATCACCCTCATGCACTATAGTATTAGTCCTCCCCATTCTATTTTTACACATCATCTGAATTTGATTCCCCAATCCAAAAGGGCAGTATGTAATAACATTGTTTTCCCCAGTTGTCTTTGCATCGATGCTGGTTTTATTACTACGTATGGCTTCCCTACCATTTGACATGTATGACAGGTCTGGCAAAATTTAACCACATCCTTATGCAATCCAGGCCAATAAAAATGTTTCTGTAACTTAGTCTAAGTGTTTCTTACTCCTAGATGACCTTCTACTGGTAATGCATGTGTTACCCGGAATACTTCCTATTTGTCTGCTATGGGCAAAACAATCTGATGTGCTTCTGCACATTTCTCCTCTGCACTAACCTACTAAAGTCTGCATGTTCACCTTGGAGTTCTGTACTTGAGATAATAATCATCGGGAATACGTTCGGATTCCTTTTACAAATAGAATTTATTATACAAATTATTTATTTTCTCGTCTTTTTATGGTAACTCCAGTAACCTTTTAGTTATCCACTCATTTGTCTGTCCAAC
Organism: Chiloscyllium punctatum; assembly: GCF_047496795.1. NCBI lineage: Eukaryota > Metazoa > Chordata > Chondrichthyes > Orectolobiformes > Hemiscylliidae > Chiloscyllium > Chiloscyllium punctatum. Next base: position 3,114,473 of record NC_092739.1, read on the forward strand.
TGTCATTCTCTCTCTTTAAGCCCGATCCACATCTATCTTTACTCCTTATCCCCTCCCCCACCTTATCTTCTGCAAAAAAACTCGCCATTTTCCCAGTTCAGAAGGGTCACCGGAAGCAACATGTTAGCACTGATTTCTCTGCACAGATGCTGCCAGACCTGCTGAGTTTTTCCAGCAACTTCTGCTTTTGAGCAAAAACCTGAACATGTATACCCAGAATATGATTAGTTGGCTTGGCATATTTTTACTGGATCAAAAGAAGCTGAGCTATCGACACCGAGTATAACTTGTGCTGATTTTGGTCACGGTAAACTAGGCGGGTGTTTAACTATAATGATACGAATGTGGGTGCATCGACACTGAATTTACTCATGAAGAACTAGGTTTTAGTGCTTCCTGAAAAAAAAGCATATATGGCTCTGTAAATGTTGCTGCACAGTGCCAAATTTTTACATAATTAGTTCCTACAGGATCATAAGAACGATGCACGTGTAAACCTGGGTTGAATTTCTTTGAATGATCCGATGTATCAGTTGTGTCAGTATTGAAGATGAGACAATTGGTCTGTCCTAAAGCCAATAGCCAGGCATTTATCATTTAATACAAATACATGTCAGAGATCATTCTGCATATTCTATTCTTTGTCAGATCCTTGATTAATGTTACCTACAATAAAAACATAAACAACAGCCAAATTGCAACTCTACTATCCTGTCTGTTTCAATAGATTTGATTAATTAAAAATTGCGCAGTTCTAATTGACTCCCTGGAGCCCCAAAATCGACATAAAATTGGAAATATTTTTCTGCACAGTGCACATCCCTGTCAGAGATTCTAACAGAAATGCATGGAATACCAACAGGTCTAGTGTTTTCCATTTATTATCCAGCCATTGCAGTTATTGGAGTGCCAGGTAAGACGTTGCAATCATTTATTAGCTGTGTGGACCATCAGTATCAGTAAACCATTGCTTCCATTGTTTTAGGGCAGTGTTTTTCTCCCGGCACGACAAATGTATTTTCTCTCATTTAATTGCGTATATTCTAGTCATCCAACAAACCGGTTGCTTCAATTTTACTTGTATAACATTCCTTCTCCAGCATAATTGCTCTGCCTTAGCAACAATAATTCGTCATTTAAAATTAACATTTATTGTATTTGTCAAAATAACAGATAACATCAATTACATAATTTACATTCTTTAACAGTCTTACCTCCCCTTCATCAGCATATTTCAAACATATTATCTTCATCGTTTCACATCTTTAACAATATTCTATCTTCTTCTATCAAGCACAATTTCTCAGTTTTAGTTTATTATTGTCCCAATTATTTCTAATATCTTGCAATTTAAATATAAGCCGACTATAGTATTTCATTGTCAGAGTGGGTACATTATCATCGTAATTCACGATATAAATGAAATTTGGTTGCTCTATTTGTATTATTGTGCGTTAATGAAAGCAAATTTACTGTGGTATGGTGGTAGCTTTATTATGGAATCAGTCTAATCTCTCATCAATTCTTGCTTGGTTAAAATGATATCTGTTCGATTAAAGTGTAATTTGTGTGCTTTTATCTGGACAATTTCCACTGCTTTCTCTGGTAAAACTACGATATATTGTGCATTTCAAAATGTTGCTATTGATGTGTTAACTCACTGTGAGTTTCCTTGTTTATTTTTTTCTCCAATGCTTTGTGTTGTTGTTATGGACCAGGCCAGATCCCTCAATACATTTCAAGATGGTAGGCCAGACTGTAACTTTGCTCGTTGTTTTGAAGAGGTGTCAAGTGCATAGTCCAGGAGAGAAACAGCTGGTCAAACCACTTAGTATTAAACAAAACAGAATTAATTTACAAGATTACTGTATGAAACACAAAGAGTAGAAAACAGAATACCGAACAACCCATCCTATTCAAAAGCCCAACAGGCAATCCCAACTTAATGATGCTGTCCCAGATACTTACAACAATCCCCATAAACACCCCTTGGCACAACTGGTAAAATCAAACAAGTTCTTACAGGATAGAAGTCAGAGACAGAGTACCAGCCTGGATTTGCTTCCGGATCCAGCAGCTTTTCCACATTACTACTGCTAAAACAAACAAGCCAGAGTACCCTGAGCAGGGAGAACTGGCCACTTTCTTTCATTCTACACGTTCTTTAAACTTGAAAGCCTTCTGTCTGAGCCAGTATCTGTTAACTATAAACAAATTGGCCTTAAAACTCTGTGTCATTTACAACCACTGTGGAAAAAAACCAAGGGCTGCATAATGTTGTTCAAAGAGCAGTTTCACCACACCTCCCCCATTTAAAAAAAACAAATGATCAATATCCAACTATGGCTTCATTTTAAAACCCCTTAAATTTGTTATTACTATAAAACTCACATATGCTTTACATTGACTATAAACAGGCAAACATCATAACTGAATTCTATTTCACCTTGTTTTACTCCGGCCACTGAACACCTCTCATTCTCAATCGAGTCTCAACAATGCATCGGCAATCATGTTTTCTCAACCTGCCCCATGCACAATTTTCATACTGAATGGATGCAACAACAAGCACCATCTAAACAGTCTGCCATTTTTGTCCTTAAATTTCTCTGCAACTTCAATTGGTTATGAACAGTGTAGATGATTGTCTCAGATATGTTACTAGTAACATAAATGCTGAAACATTGTAATGCCAACAAAAAGCTCAAAGCCTCCTTCTCAACCTTCAAATATTTCTGCTGATGAATTCTCATCTTCCTGGAGAAATATCTGATAGGTCTTTCTATCTTCACGTCTTCTTCTTGCAAACAGCATAGCACTGAGACCCACATCACTTACACCGATAGCCACCTTAAATGGCTTTGCATAATTAGGTGTGGCTAATACTCGGCAGTGGTTAACACAGCTTTCAAGTTGTCAATTGCTTTCTGATAGCCCACTATCCACTGAAACCTTTTGCTCTTCTTTAGCAATTCAGTGAGTAGACATCCACACTGCTAAAACTTGGGACATGTTTTTGATTAAATCCACTCAATCCTAGGAGCCATAGTACTGCTCTTTTTCGTTGATGGTATGGGAAACTCCCCAGTTACCTTTGTTTTTGTATGCCATGGGCCCACTTGTCTGTGTTCAATAACATTAGGTTCAATAACAGGAAGATGACTTGGCTTTTGGCAAATTTAGTTTTAGCCAGGTTTGTCACCAAGCCTGCCTTCCAAAGTGGATCGAGCAAGTCTGACAAAAGTTGTAAATGTTCCCTTCATGTGTGACTAAAAATCACCAGTTCATTGATATATACAACACAGTTGGGTAATGCGGCAGTGACTTTATTGGTTCATCGCTGAAATGTGGCTGGCGCATTTTTTATACCAAACAGCATGACTTTAAACTGATACTGTCCATTCAGCATTACAAAACCCAAAATTGCCTTCGATATTTCTGACAAAGATACATCAGCACAGTCTTCCAAACGCAGAATCAGATATGCTTCAGTCTTTGTAACTGCGTTGACTTTGTGATAGGCCACACATAACTATTGGGTATCATCTGGTTTGGGCACCATTTTATGGGTGAGCTCCAGCCACTATAACTCAGTTCAATTACGTTCATTTGGAGCATACAATCTCCTTTTGAACCTGTGCCAGCTTTAAAGGGTTATGCCTATAAGGATGTTGCTTAATTGGAACAGCTTCTCCTGTATCTACATCATACATAATTAGGTTAGTACTTCCCAGCTAATTTCCACTTATCTCCCCATGTGATAGGAAACACACTTTCAAGCCATTTCAATTTTTCTTGGGAAGGTAACTCAATAATTTATCCCAATTTTTCCTTATTGTACAATTTAATTTGAGGAATATCCCATTCAGAATCCTCTGAACTTGGTTCTTCTTTCTGTGTTGTAATCATTAACACCTTTTCCTCTTGCTTTCCTTTTCTGTCAAAATAACTTTTGACCACATTCACATGAAACTCTCTGTGAGATTGCTTCCTGTCTGGAGTCCTTATCAAGTCATTCACCCCACTTACATTCCTTTCAACTTCATAAGGTCCACAAAACCTTACTTTCAAAGGTTCATCTATTACTGGAAGTAACACTAAAACTTCATCACTGATAGCAAAATTGTGATTTTTTTTGTTTCTTGTCTGCTTCCTGTTTCATTGTATGCTGCAATACTTTTAAATGCTGTCTAGCCAACTCCCCAGCTCTATTTAATCATTCGCTGTGAATATCGATGAGTTTAGAATCTCACCCATTTTCTCTGACTCTATGCATAATTTTCCTCCTTTGTCCTTGAGTGGGCCAACCCTTTCTCTAGTTACTCTCTTGCTTCTTACTTATGAATAAAATGCTTTGAGACTTTTTCTTAACCCTGTTTGCTGAAGATGTCTCATGACCAATTTTAGCCCTTTTCCTTCCTTGTTTCAGATTGGTCTTACATTCCTGATATACTTCCAAAGCTTCTGTCTTTAGTCACCTCAGCCTTATGTCCGCTTCCTTTTTCTTCTTCGCTAGTCTCAAAATTTCACCTGTCATCCATGGTTCCTTAATATTGGCATTTCTATCCCTCATTTTCAGAGAAGCACATGTCTTCTGCAATCGAATCAACCTAACTTTAAAAGCCTCCCCCATACCAAATGTGGATTTACCTTCAAACACCTTCTCCCAATCTACATTCCCTAGTTCCTGCCGAATTTTGATATAGTTGGCCTTCCCCCAGTTTAGCGCTCTTCCTTTCAGAAGAGCTTACAGAATAAAGCTTAAGAATTGTGATTACTCTTCCCAAAGTAATCCCCTACTGAAAATTCAACCATTCCCCAAAGCAAAGTCCAGTATGGCCCCTTCCCGAGTTGGGCTATTAACGTACTGCTCTAGGAAACCCTCTTGGATGTTCCTAACAAATTCTGCTCCATCTAAACCTCTAAAACTAAGTGAATCCCTGTCAATGTTGAGAAAATTAAAATTTCCTATCATCAGCACCCTGTTGCTTCTACATCTTTCCATAATCTGTTCACATACTTGTACCTCTAACTCATGTTCACTGTTGGGAGGCCTGTAGTACAGCCCCAACATTGTTACAGTGACCTTGCTATTTCTGAACTCTGCATATGTTGTCTCACTGCTCGAGTTGTCCAGAGTGCCCAGTGATATCCTCTCTGACCAGTAATACAACACCTCCATCCCGTTTACCTCCCTCTCTATCCCACCTGAAGCATCGATATCCTGGGATATTTAGATGCCAATCATGCCCTTCCCTCAAACAAGTCTCAGTAAGAACAATAACATCATACTCCCAGATACTAATCAAAGCCATAAGTTAATCTGCCTTACCTACTACACTTCTTGCATGAAAACAAATGCACCTCAGAGCACCAGTCTCTCTGTGTTCACCATCTGCTCCCTGCCTAGCACTGCCACCTAACACCTCCTTCCTATACCTTACTGGCAATACAACTTGATAAACTTCTGGCCATTTCTCATCTGCCTGAATATTTGATGGTCTCCATTTCCTCATTAAGATATCATTTCTAAGGTAATAACATTCATGGATATGTTTCTTTTCTATGTATGCCTTTTGATCCAACTGCTTTAAATTTTCTCCTTTATGCTGCATTGCAGTTAATTTATCTGAGCTAAAACTGTCTGCATTGTCATATATCTATCCTGGTTTGTCTCAACCATCTGATCATCAGCATCTCTGCTAATTCCATGTCAAAGTTCTTACCTATACTCTTTGATCTCTCCTGTTTCAACTGGTGACTTTGTGACCTCGTTACCACACAGTCAGGAAAAATCCCAGGATGTGTGACCTGCAATAGTTCAATTGTCTGGTTTTTCAACCACAGTAGTCAGCACTCCTACCAGTGAATCATTTATATCATTAGCAGAACAAATTGTATTCCTGGAGCTGAGAGTTTGTCCAGTACTCCTACCATGAATTCTCCACTATTCACTGCACACTCTAACCTCACTTACCATAGTTGAGCCCTTTTTTCAATCACTGTGAATTCCTGTTACTAGTACCTCTTCTGGCAATAGTCCTTCAGAGGTACATATCTCCTTATCTTTCAGCATTACAGATTGAGAGGATTTTCTGACTCTTAATATACCTCTTTACATGCTGCTCTTGGCCTATGTGAGTAAACCTTACTTTAGCAGGTATATGATTTCAGAAGATCTGCCACTTCCTCCTTACCACCCTCCGTTGGTTACACTCTGGTGCAGCTTTCTATCTTCCACTGTGCTTTCTGTTACCACTCCAATAAAATTCACTGGATCTTCATGTTTCTCCCAGCCCACCAACAGTGAGATTTCATGTGGCTTACTTTATTACAGTGAGAGACAAAGAGATTTTTAGCTTCTCTGTCCCTTCAAGGGTTTCCTTTATACTCTGTGGTAAGTTACCCTAATGATCTTCCCTTTCTACGTGAGGATTTCTCTTTTAGCCAATTTCTATCCCTCATGAATTGAAATTGATTATGGAGGTGAAACTTTGCTTCATGGACCAACTCATAACCATCAGCCATTTCAGCTGATGATCTTGCCGTTTTAACTCTCTGCTCTTCTACATGAGTTCACCCTACTTCAGAAAGTAAATTTTTGAACTCCTATCTAAGTGCCAATTTCTGAACTTCAAACTTTCTCTCTTTTTCTCTCTCTTCTGCTTTGAATCGTTAATCCTTGTCTTTTGCCTCTAACTCAAGCTGTTTCATATTCAATTGAATTTTAGCCATCTCTAAAGATTCTTACGATGTTTCCAGAAAATTAAAATGCTGAGCTATGACTGTAATTGTCTCTCCTTTCCTCATGGAAGGAGGCAGCTCCCACCCCAGCTTGTCTACTCATTCCAGCAGCTTGCCCTTAATCAGCTTTTGTAAAACTCAAAGGTCACTTCTTCCAACCACAGAAAACTCTTGGTGACTGAAAAGCCATTGCTATCCCATTGCTAAACCAACCAATTTCAATACCCAGAACAAAAGACACTACTACCTATGACTCGCTGCCTTCACATCCAACAAGCTGATTCCTAATTTGGAAGTACAGAACAAATCCTGGACGAACTCCCAATCAATTATGGACCAGGCCAGACCCCTCAAAACATTTCAAGAAGGTAGCCCCAGCCATAGCATTGCTAACTATTTTAATCAGGTGTCAAGTGGGTATTCCAGGAGAGAATCAGCTGGTCAAACTACTTAGTGTTAAACAAAACAGAATTTATCTACAAGATTACTGTATGACACACAAAGAACAGAAAACAGAATACCAAATAACTTATCCTATTTAAAAACCCAACAGACAATCCCAATGTGTTTGCGACTGATAAAGTAAACATTTATCTACCATTTCAAGTAGTTCAGGCGAAGGTAGCCTTGAGTTGCCTTCTTGACCTGCTGCAATCATGCATGTTGGACACCCACCGTGCTGTTAGGGGAAGGTGTTCCAGGATTTTAAGAAAGCAACAGTATAAAAAAGTTTCACCAAGGGGAACTTCCAGGCAGTGGTGTCCCCATGCATCTCCCAAATTCATTCATATAGCTGTTCTATTTGATTTCTACACTTTTCTTGATTATTTTACTAATTACTCACTTTAGAATTTGGTATAATAATTTCCTGACATATAAATTGTCAATTGTGTTTCAGACTTCTGAATGTTCTTTCTTAGATTTTGTTGTGTTTTCTGTTTAGCCACGTGTCTCATCCTCTCTCTCTTTATTCCAGCTAGTCTGGCAGTGACTGTGATCCTGTCTCAAAGAAAATGTGGTCTGTCAGAATGTGTTACTTGTTACCTGTTGTCCATGGCAGTGACGGATCTCCTGGTAATGGTCACGGCTGTGATATTAAACAAGATTGCTGGGATTTATTTCCCATTCACTTTCCTATCTATCACACCAATTTGCAGTTTCCGTATGGCTTTAAATTCAGCTGCGATAGATACTTCTGCCTGGTTAACGGTCGCTTTCACCTTTGATCGATTCCTGGCAAAATATTGCACTGAAAAGATGGCAGCCTATGTCATAGGAATTTTGATTATGTTTACATGTGTTAAAAACTCCTTTGCATATTTTGTGTATGAACCTGTTTACATATTGAATAACATACCTTGGTTCTGCAACGTAAAATCAACATTTTACATTTCATCTGCATGGGCTGTCTATGACTTGATTCGTTGCATTTTAAATCCCTTTCTCCCCTTCATTCTGATTTTGTTACTCAATACTCTGACAGTCAGCTACATTCTCGCGGCTAACAGAGCCCGCAGAAGAGTCCGGGCCCTGAGAAATGGAGACAATCCAAGTGATCGAGAAATAGACAAGCGGAAAAAGTCAATTATTTTACTCTTCGCCATCTCCGGCAGTTTCATCTTCTTGTATTTGTTGTTTATAGTAACGATTCTCTATGTACGAATTGCCAAGGTTACTTATTTCTCAGGTTCTGATTTCAGTAAGTCAGGGTTTGTTCTGGAAGAAGCCGGATATATGCTTTTGTTCTTGTGTTGCCTCACCAACCCTTTTATTTATGCAGGAACACAGAGGAAATTCAGAGCTGAATTTAAACGTGGGATGGAATATTTACTTTGCATATTTTTTAGAATATTTCAAAATTGGAAATAGAACATTGTTCAATAAGTTCTGCATTATGCTGAGAAACTTGATGGAAGTAACGTGATCGCCCTCTCTGATTTTAACTTACATGTGACTCCGTGTGTACAACAATAGATTGGATATTTACTCCCTTTCATGACTTCCGAGCCTGAAAGTTAAAGGGAACGTTGGAACGGACAACAAATGCTAGCCTGTCGACAATGACCACATCTTATTAAAGAACACATTTTCAAAAATACATCGTTTAACATTTTTTTTTGACACACAAGGCGCAGCTTCAAATATGCATTCGCTGTGACTTAATGTGCAGAAAGTCAGTGACTATATCACAGTTATCTTTCGAACCCAACGTTAACTTGCTGCATTTCCGTCAATCCGGAGGGCACTGGAGACGAGTTTAAAGTTTAAATAAACAGGTGCAGACTGAACTGATTGCCGGAAGGCATCATTTATTAGTATGTCTATGTCTAAAGCATTGCTGATTGGGAGAGTCCCATACATTTTCAAGCCATATTCAAGGCTACATGCTAGCTTGGTTGACATTCTCATGTCAGTGAGACATGAAGAATCTCTCGAAGCTCTGCCAGATTTTCAATCGTCCCACTATAATTATAGCCTTTGACGTGATTGCAAATTCGTGGAATCAGCTTGAAATCGAGCACAAGATTCCCCAATGACTATCTAAAACTGCCAGTGTGCCTGTAAGCTGCTTGAATGTATCTGCACAGTGTTCTTTTAATTTTTTCGGTGTTATGAAATGCTTGTCCTCTCTCTCTGATTTCCTGTATGTACGGGATGGAGGGGATAGGGCAATGTGACGTGCAGCTTTGGCGATCTCTCTGGTCCCGCCAGGATTCGCGAAATGTATCATAATCTCGACTTCTGATTGGTTCACATCATGCTCCTCAAAGAGAGAGTTTTGATGAGAAAGCAACACATCTTTCGATTACACACAATTTTGAGGTTATTAGGCCAGAATATAGCAAAAAGAAACAATCTGAGGGTTAATAATAGAAGTGAATAGAGATTGACCAAGGAATTCATTATGAAGGGGAAAATGGAATGAGTGTAAGCTTGCACAGAACATTAAAAACTGATTCTGAAACATTCTAAAGATTAAAATAATGCTAAAAATGACTTTACGTCTCTTACAGCCAAAAAACGAGGAAAATCATGACAACCAATGGCTGACAAACTAACTCTGCAATTTGATGCTGTCATCAAAATGGAAGACACGAATAACGTCGTTCTACAAATAATGAGGAACAGCAAGTTTAATGAAAAGGAGAAACTAAAGCAAATCTGTAATGTTAGAAAAAATTGTTGGAGAAATAAATGGAATTGGAGGCGGATAAATCCCCACTGATCAATTCCTTTTGAAATAGCAGCTGATATTTCAGTCGCCCGCTCGATTAGCCGCAGCCCGTTGAACTTGATTGTGAGCTTTATCTTATTCTTTTGCAAGCACTCCCAAGTCCCTCTGTTCTCCAGCTATCAGTTTCTTGTTTACATTTAAATAACAACCAGTTACTCTACTATTTCCCACTAAATTTATAACCATGCATGATCAAATACACCGTTCAAAATTCGTCGCTCCCGAAGACAATGGAGTGACTGTGTCGCATTGTACTTTTCTGTAAGAGAGAGCTATCAGTTGAAATACAGAGTCCGTGTCAGACATGGCAGGTGACTCATGCCTTTTATCCAATCTTGGAATGGATTCAGGTAACTCTCCAGTCAGTTGGCTCACTGCTGTATACATACGGATGTAAAGATATTTAGCTGTCCAGTGTGAAGAAAACTGCTGATATACCAATGGATCAATCTGGTCATGAAGATGATGGTTCAACGGACCTGTCCGTCTCCCAATTCCGTTGTTTCCAAGTGATCCATTACACTAGCTATACGTTTCTGTGACTTTTGTTATTCTGAGCCCTCGTCACCTACTTTAAGCTTCTTTCTTCTCTCCTTATACAATTATGTTTAGTTTTCACTATCCAGGTTATTCTAGGATTTTGGTCCCATGCATCTTGTTTCCGGAAGGATGCTATTCCTGTTCTTCCACGGATTTTTATTTGAAAGACGCCCACTGATCTGATGTAGGTTTTCTATATACTTGTATTTTCTTATATATTTCTATATTATCTGAACTGTTGCTAAATTCTGTAAATACCATTTCAAAATAAACTTTCTCCCAATTCAATACTTTTATTTCAGTCCATCTTTGGCCTTTCGTGGCAGTACTTTAAATGTTGTTGTTTGCAGTTCACTTTCACTGGAATACTGTCCTGCTGACACTTCTACCACTTGCTTGGTATCGTTCCATAGAATACCAGCCGCTCTCTTGACCGACTTTTTACTTGTTGACTTGAAAAATCACTCTTACACCCGCGAAGGCTTGCTGGATTTTGTCTGCTCAAGTTGAGAATTTGAGTTTCCTTCCTGGTATTGTTATATTATTTTTACACTTCTCGAACATTTGCTGACATACTTGACACTATCTCTGCATGACTGTTTGGGGTCACTCGTACGCGCATAACAAATGTGATTGTCCCGGTTTATTGTAAAGCTCTAACCATATGGCCTTAATTAAGAAACCCTCTTAAGATACATTTCCTCCTCATTGCGCATATTGGATCTTTGATAAATATGCGAAATCACCAGCTCTTTCAAATTTTCCCTGAAGATTCTGTGACATGGAATACTGAGCAGCCAGTGCTGCCCCTCTATCAAATATGTTATCGTGATAACAGTGTTGTCACATCCACTGTGTTAGTCAGATCTCTTAACATTCCTGATGAAGGGCTTATGCCCGAAACGTCAATTCTCCTGCTCCTAGGATGCTGCCTGACCTGCTGTGCTTTTCCAGCACCACACTTTTCGACTATGATCTCCGGCATCCATAGTCCTTACTTTCTCCATTAACTAACCCGCCTTACTCGTTAGAGATGCATTGAAAAAAATGTTACCTAAGTTTCTGAACTCACCTGTGTCTTAACTTGACCACATCTGCTCTACGTGTAAGACTGGCTTGGCTTTCCTTCTACATTGATCTGGGATCATCAACTATGGTATGTATGCATCTTTATCATATTGTGTGCTATCAGCATTAAAACATCCCCTACTGCAGTAGGGTAGTCTTGCTGAAGTTCAGATGCAACGGATTTTAAAACATCCCATGTTTCCCAGGACTGTCCCAATAATCCAACTATATCAATTCTTCCCTTTTCCACTAAATCTTCAATAGCACTTTCAATTACTCTAGCTGTCAACTCGAATGGTTGCATCTAATTTTATGATCCAAAATGTAATAACATTTTCATGCCATTCGCCAAAGCATAAACGAGCTTTATAAAACTGTTTTCCGAGCTGAACGTTATCAGTTAATTAGACAGTCACGAGTAACTATACTGGTTGTCTTGAGCACAGAAAGTAGAATTTGGTAAAGCCCATCTAACACATGCAAGGTTTAACACATTAAAGAAGAAATGAATGTTTCAAGCAATAGAAATGTGGAAAACAAGAGGACACAATAGAAGATGGAACATAGAGCGGTACAGCACAGTACAGGCCCTGCGGCCACGACGTTGTGCCGAGCATTTATCATAATCTATGATCAATCTATCCTACACACCCCTCAATTTACTGTCGTCCATGTGCTTGTCCAGCAGTTGCCTAAATGCCCCTAAGGTCTCTGACTCTACTCCCATCGCTGGCAGTGCACTCCATACACCCATCACCCTCTGACAACTCCCCACATCTTCCTCAAATCACCTTAAAATCATGACCTTTGGTGACAGCAATTTCTGCCCTGGGGAAATGGCTCTGGCTATCTATTCTAGAGATGCCTCTCATCACCTTATACACCTCTACCAAGTCACCTATCTTCCTTCTCTCCATATGAAAAGCCCTAACTCACTCAACCTCTCTTCATAAGACAACCTTCAATCCAGGCAGTATCCAGGTAAACCTCCTCTGCACCATCTCTGAAACATCTTCATCCTTCCTATAACAAGTCGACAAGAACTGGACACAATATTCAAAGTGTAGTCTAACCAGGGTTTTATAGAGCTCCAAAGCAAAACCTTGCTCCTCTTAAACTCAAAAATAGATGGTAATTATTAAAGGTAACAAAAGTAGAAAAAAGATTAGCCGAAATAAGCCATTCAGCCACAATCCCTGCTCAGCCACTCAATATGAACGTGACTGATCATTTAACTTTAGAACCCTGCTTCCACTTGCCCTTTCTTAAAACATTCTGAATGCAACAGTGTAAAATGAATAGGAGCCTTTTAGAATTGTGGCCACACGAACAACCATTCTTTTCATTTTTAAAAAAAGTCCATAGAAACATGGATGTTGTTGATCGAGCCAGTATTTACGATCCATTCCTAAATGTCGTGGTGCAGTGTGTTGATGCGTGACTATAGTCCGTCTGCCATATATTTGTTGCAAAGCGGAAGCACTTTTTATTGCCAAATCCACCATACTTTGACAAGACTGTACTCGGTCAATGATCGAAAAATAATGATGTTGTATCATCACAAACACTATAAAAACGGAATTTATACATTTTGATCTAAACTGACAAGGTCAATTGCAAACCAACAGAAAAATCCGAAATAGAGACATTGCGAGAGACAGGTCAGGCTGAAACATGAAGGGGAGTGAAGAAAGTCTGGCATGAAATCACATCTGTTTCAATGTAAGAGGGCTGACAGGTAAGGCCGATGAACTCAGAGCGTGAATAGGTACGTGGGACTGGGATATTATAGCCATTACAGACACATGCTAAGGGAGGGACAGGGCTGGCAGTTTAATGTGTCAGAGTACAGTGTTTTTGGCGGGACAGAGGTGGTGGAAGGAGGGGGTTTGTATTTTTGATTAAAGCGAGTATCGCAGCAGCAATCAGAGATAAAGTAACTGTCGGATCAGCCAGTGGGGCTTTGTGGGTGGAGCTGCGATCAAGAAGGGAATGGTGACGTCATCGGCGTTGTACTATCAACCCCCAAATAGTTTATGGGAATTAGAGAATCAAACATGCAGGGAGTCTGGGGACAGTTGCAGAAGCAATTGGGTTGTCATAATACGGGATTTTAATTTTTCTAACATAGACTGAGACCGTTATAACATTCAGGGCTTAGCAGAATTGAATTTGTTAAGAATGTTCAGGAAAGTTTCCTCAAGTAGTATTTAGAGAGTCTTAACTCAGGAAGGAGCAAAACAGGACCGACTCTTGGGAAATAGGGCAGAACAAGTGACTGAGATTACACTGGGGGAGCACTGGGACAGTGACCATAGTTATATTATTTTTAAGATAGTTATGGCGAGGGACAATACTGGTCCACAGGTTCAAGTTGCAAATTGGGACAAGGTGAATTTTGATGGAATTAGACAGAAGCTTGCCGGAGTTGATTGGAGTAGTCTGTTTACAGGCAAAGGGACCTCCAGCAACTGGGAGGCCTTTAAATGTGAGATAGCGAGAGTTCAAGGTCTGTATTTTCCTATGAGGGTGATGAGCAAGCGTGGGAAGAATAGGAAATCGTGGATGACAAGAGATATTGAGGCTTTGACCCAAAAAAGGAGGTATGGCTCAGATACAGCTGACATCAAGGGAATCCCTGGAGGTATATAGTGGATACAGAAGTTTGCTGAAGAAAGAAATCTGGAGGGCAAAAAGTGGGCATAAAATAGCTTTGGTTGAGAAGCTTAGGATGAATCCAAAGAGATTCTTCAAGTATATTAAAGGAAGAAAGAATAACTAGAGAGGGAATAGGACTCTTCATGGACCAAAGTAGACATGAATGTGTGAAACCATAGGAGATGGGCAAGGTCCTCAATAAATATTTCTCTTCTGTGTTAACTGTAGAGAAAGACATGAAGACTTAAGAAATTGTCGAAGTTAAAGGTGATATCTTGGAGACAGTCTGTATCACAATAATGAAGGTGTTGGGTGTATTAGACTACATCAAGGTTGATTAATCTCCTGGTTGGACCAGAAATATCCAAGAACTCTGCAAGAGGCTAAAGAAGAATCTGCAGGGGCCCTGGCTGTTATTTTTGTACCATCGTTGGCCACGGGTAAGGGCCCTGAAAACTGAAGGGTAATGAATGTTGTGCTCTTATTCAAGAAGGGGTGCAAAGAAGACCAGTAAGAATAACATCTGTGGTAAGTAACTTACTTGAGAAGTTTGAGAGATATAATATATATGCATTTGGAAGGACAGGATTTGATTTGGAGTAGTCAATGTAGCTTTGTGCATGGGAGGTCATCAAGAGTCATCGAGTCAGACAGTCCCACAGCACAGAGACAGGCTCCTTGGTCCAAATAGGTTCATGTTGACCAAAATGTCCATCCACACTAACCTCATTTTGGTGCACTTGGCCCATATTTTTCTAATTCTTTCCCAATCATGTATTGGTCCAAATGCCTTTTAAATGTTGTTAAGGTACCCACCTCTATCACTTCCGCTGGTAGCTTATTCCTTATGCATACCAACCTCTTGTGTAGAAAATATTGTTCTTCAGGTTCCCTTGTATTCTTTCCCCTTTAAACTTAAGCTGATGCCCTCTAGTCCTTATTTCCCCAACCCTGGGGAAAAAGACTGAGTGCATTCACTCTATCCATGTCCCTTGTGATCACATGCTAACATTTCTGTCCTGTGACAGGCTCAAGGAAAAGCACTTCATTTACCCTTTCAGCATTATACAGTGTCTAGAACCCAATATTAAATGCAATAACATCAGAAACATATTACATGATATCTGTTTTCCAGTTTTCCAGCAACCTCTCTCTCTCCACCCACCCTCACAGCGTTGTCTTGTTTACATTCCTCTCAGTAGATTCCTCTCCATACATCTATAAGAACCCCCTCAGTCTCCTACACTGCAAAGACAAAAGTCCTAGGTTGTTCAACCTCTCTCTATAACTGAGGCCTTTGAGTCCTGGCAACTTCCTTATAAATTTATTCTGCACTCTTTCTATTTTAATAATGTCCTTCCTTTAGCAAGGTGACCAAAACTGAACACATCACTCCAAGTGCAGCCTCGTCAATGTCCTATACAACTGCAACATCCCAACTTCGATACCCAATGCCCTGACTGATGAAGGCCAGTGTGCCAAAGGGTTTCTTCACTGCCCTGTCTACATATGACTCCACTTTCAGATAACCGTGGACCTGAACTCCAAGGTCCCTGAGTGCCACGACATTGCAGATGCTGCCAGAGTTTCTCAGCAATTTCTGCTTTTGTTTCAGGAATCCGGCATCCACATTTCTTGGTTTTATATCCGTGGAGCTGGAAATCTGAAACAAACACAGAGACCCTCATCAAGCCTGGCAGTACATGTGGAGAGTGAAACACGAGTTAATGTTTCAGGTTCAGTATGATTCTTCTTCAGTACTGCAAGATGTTTTAAAATGGGTTCTTTTACATATTTAACGCAGGCGGAGGAGAGGTAACAGAAACATATGGTATAGAGGCCCAGTGTAAAAAACTAAAAGTGTTGTTAATCTTGGTGGAAGGCAAAAATACATGAAAAATGGATCTAAAGCAAGATGTGAAAGTGAGAGACTAGGTGACCTCTACTGAGAAGAATGTAAACAAGACAAAGCTGTGAGGGTGGGTGGGGAGAGAGAGGTTGCTGGAAAACTGGAAAACAGATATCATGTAATAAGTTTCTGATGTTATTGCATTTAATATTGGGTTCTAGACACTGTATAATGCTGAAAGGGTAAATGAAGTGCTTTTCCTTGAGCTTGTCACAGGACAGAAATGTTAGCATGTGCAGGTAACCCAGAGATCGGGTGGTGATTGCTATGGGCAGAGCGGAAGTTTTCTGCAAAGTGGTGACCTAATCTCCGCTTGGTCTCCATAATGGAGATTACATTGTCACCAGCGAAACAAGTTGAGTGGATAGAAAGAAGTACACGTGAAAATCTGCTTTAACTGTAAAGTGCATTTAGGGCTTTGTACAGTGAGGGTGGAGGTAGTGAATGCAAAGTGTAACACTCTGTGATTGTATGGGAAGGTATCGGGGGGAGTGATGAACAGGATACCATGCTGTCACAGAGGGGACCGTTCCACTTGACAATGGAAGGAAGGGAAGATGTGTTTAGTGATAGCATCCTGCTAGAGATGATAAAAATGTCAGAGGATGGTCCTTTGCATGTGGAAACTGACAAGATGGCAAGGAATGAAAGGGGAAACGTATTGCTATTCTAGGAGGGAGGAAAAGGGATGGGGGCAGAAGTGCAAGAGATGTATTGGACACGACTGAGGACCCTGCCAATTACAATATACGTTTGAGGGAAAAAGGAAGTGATATTGGAGACACTCTGGTGGAAGGTGGCATCATCAGAACAGTATGGATAGGGCGAATGCACTCAGAGATGGAGAAACTGGGGTAATGATGGGAATCCTGCAGGAATCAATGTGTAAGCAGGTATAGTCGAGGGAACCTTCAGAAAGAGTCATAGGCAGGGATCAGAGTAGGACTAAAACAAGGAACGTAACTCGTACCCCTCAAAGAAACATGCACAGCTGGGACCCGACTTTGGTACTTGATGGGTGGAGAAATAAAGTGAGTTTGACAAAAACAAATCAGTCAATCAAGGGTAACGGATAGGTCCAATGTTTTAGATCTGCATCTCATCTCTGAACATCTATTTACCTCCTGCTTTTGTGGGTTGGACCAAGACAACTACACATCAGGAAACATCTCTACTGTGGGAATTGCCAGACCAATCAATTTCTACATTTTTTTCTTGACCGATGCTAGTTACGAAGAAGAGGCTTCTTGCCATTCTCTTCATTGTGCCTCCCTCACTCTCCATCCCACAACACCCAGATACGTGTTAGTGACTTCCACCAGATGTTTATTGTATGGGTAGATTAGATTATTTACAGTGTAAGTAAAAAGGCCCTTTGGCCCAGCAAGTCCACACCAACCCGCCGAAGCGCAACCCATGCAGACCCATTCCTCTACATTTACCCCCTCAACTAACACTACGGGCAATTTAGCATGGCTAATTCACCTAACCTGCACATTTTTGGACTGTGGGAGGAAACCGGAGCACCTGGAGGAAACCCACGCAGACACGGGGAGAATGTGCAAACTCCACACAGACAATCGCCTGAGGCGGGTATTGAACCCGGGTCTCTGGCGCTGTGAGGCGCTGAGCCACTGTGCCGCCCACGGGTAGGCATTCATCCACCGGCAACATCTTCCCAAAAGGTTCAGCTACCACCAGCTTCTTGGCCCCCTGCTGAGATATGACATCAGCCACTGTCTAGTAGGAATAATCTGCTTCAACTGGGTTCGTAATGCCAGGCACAGACTTTTCCGGATGTTCCACTTGTATCTGCTTTCGATAAATGTAGCTGATGTAAGAACAGCAATGGAAAATATGAGCGACTTCGGGGGAACGGAGAAAATTGAAACAGCTCCAGGTCCTAAACCATAAGTAATAGGAACAGGAGCAGGCCATTCGGCCCCATGAGCCTGCTCCACTGCTCAATAGGATCATTGCTGTTCCGATATTCCTCCCGTTAAATTTCCTGCATTTTCCCTATTACCTCAATTCCCCTACTGATCAAGCATCAATATCAGCCTTAAATATACACAAGGATGATGTTCCTTCAACTTTCTGTGATGAACAGATCCAATGAATCTCAAACCTAGGAACAAATTTCTCCACATTGCAATCTTAAATTGGCACCGCTTTATTGTGAGACTATGCCTCCCGGTCCTAGACTCTCCCGTGAGGAATACCATCCTTTCAGCATTTGCCCTGTCAAGCCTCTTAAGAGCCCTATAAATTTCAATGAAATCACATCACATTGTTCCAAATTCCAACTCAGAGATAACCCTAGTTAACATTCTGGAACTTCTTCCAATGAAATAATATCTTTTCTTTAAATAATTTGATCAAAACTATGCACATTCAAGGATGTTGAGACATCACTCATTTGAGAGTGAACTTTGTCATCAGTATGAAAGACAATACCAGGTGACCAACAAGAGGAACATCATCCAACTGAGACATTGCTCATTTGTATTCTGGGAGTGGACTGTACAATTGCTATCAAATAAACAAAAATAAATTGAACTTTGACTCTATCTAGAAACAAAAGCAAAGCTGTCCCTTATGTGTAAAATACTAACATTTACATATAATTGAGACACTAGTGCCCTAAACATGTAAACATTAGTATCGTATGTATAAAAGAAGTCTTTGAGTATTTTGGACAAAGTCCAAAGTTTTGTTAGCTTATTTGATATGCAACTGTACAAACCGAACTGCATATGTGACAATGTGATTATAATGAGACAGTTTTTTTAATGAAAAAAAAGTATATTTTTGAAATTAAAACAACACATGATGGGAGTGGGCTTTGCAACCTATCGTGGTCCAACCTGGTGTTAAGGAACAGGCAGCTCCCTTCCTCCTCTAACCAAATGAAAAGGAGCAATGTTCAGAGGAGAGGAGAAAGAACATCCTGAGAAGAAGGTCATCAGTGAGAGTTCCAGCCGGTAAAGCAGCAGAAGCAGAAACAGCTATTGGAAATGGTTGTTGGTGAGCAGCAGATTCGTTTTGAGAAATTGTTATGGGGCAGAGAGCACCAGAGCTTCAATTTAGTATTACATGTATTGACATTGGAAGGATGAATTAAGTTAAAGGGCTCAGACCTTGCTGGAGAGCTCCAAATCGTAGTCTGCTCCTCTTCCAGAAGTATCTCCAGCTCCAGCTCCTGGAAGCCCAAGTTTTGGAGTTGGAGTGGTATCTGGGAACAGTGTTGAGCATTCATGAGGTGAGAGTGTTCTGGATAGCAAGAGTAGAGAGGTGTTCACACCACAGATTCAAACTCCACAGGCAGGAAGGAAATGGGGGACCAGCAGGCACAGCAGTAATCCCTTGTGGGTTTTCCCCTGCAAAACAGATTTATCATTTTGAATATTGTTCAGGGGAATGGCCTCAGAGGAAATAACAACCTCAGCAAAATCCATGTCACCATGTTTGTCTCTGCTGCAGAGGGAGGCATAAAGAGGCATTGAAATTACAGTCAGAGGGGATTCAATTGGAAGTGGAATACATAGTGTTATGATACAGGGTAAACCCCTCTGCCAGGTTAAACCCGACACATAGAAAAGCTCACTCATGCCGTCATCTGTTAAATTTTGGAAGGCAATGAACTATTCCATATTTCACTATTTAAAGTAAAAATAACAGTTTTATTCTTTAATTCCAACAGAGAACATTAAAACCGCTATTCACAACTCCTTTCTCTTAAACCTATTTTTTAACCTCCCACTCTAAGCTACTGGCCCAATAAATAAAACCCCAATTAAGACTTAGAAAAAAAAATCATGTTTCAAAAGCAGTCAGTTTTATTGATTTTCCTCTTTAGATTTGCCTCTGGATTTCCCTGAGTTGTTTCTTCTTTGGCCTTTTGCTACACAATGTTTCTTACGGACATGTACCTTTCAGAGACCTATCTGATGAGCAGTCTACACTTGTTGGTTTTCTTGGCAGTTCTCCTCCAAAGTGTTCAAAACGTCCAGTTTTATACCACAAAATATCGGATCAATTCATTGGTTTGATGCTATCAAAACACTAAATTCAAATTCAATTGGATTTTTGTATCTGGGCATAATTTAAACTGATTGACTGAATTTGAATTTGCTTTCTTGTTCCATGCATTTGCCCTGTAGCTTTATGCTGAACAAACCTGAGGGATGTTCCACATTGTTCCTAAATATCAGTGCTGTAATGGTACTGAAACAGCTCGGCTTGGTAGGCGGCAAGTTCTGGAGCACAAGTCATCAGTACTGTAGCCCAAATGTTGACAGGGCCCATAGCCATTGCATGATTTGTCCGTTTCTTAATATAATGTGAAGTGACTTGTAGAGGCTGAAATGCACCTAACATTATGGGCAATTTAGCATGACCAATTCACCTGGCCTGTACATCTTTGGAAGCTGGGGCACCCAGATCAAAATCCATGCAGACATGGGGAGGATGTGAAAACTCCACACAGACATCTGCCTGAGGCTGGAATCGAACCGCCTGAGGCAGAACTCCACTCTTCACAATATTGCTCTCATAGCTGACCCTGAGGTGACCTTCTGATGAGACATCTACATGATCACAAACACCAGGAGTTCCAATCTCTCAAATGTTGCTTGTCCCCACCTCACCCCAGTTCAATTGCTACTGAAACCCCTTACCTATATCTATGTTGCCTTAAACCTGAATCTGAAACAGAACTCTTGATTCCACAACTGACCTAGAATCTAGTTCCAGACTCTCCCATGATGGGACACATCCTCTGTGTTTACCCTGTCAAACCCCTTAAGAATCCGATATGTCTTGATGAGATCACCTCTCATTCTTCCAAAGTCCAGTGAGTAGAGTCCCAACTTGTTCAGCCTTTGCTTAAAAGGAAATCCTCCAAACCAGGAATCATCTGAGTGGATCTTCTCCGAAATGCCTCCAATAAACTGATATATTTCCTTAAAAAAAGGGACCAAAACTGCTCACAGTAGTCCGGATGTGGTCTCACCTCCTCACCTCCACTTTGTACAATTGCCCTAAGTTACATACTCCAAACTCTTATACTGCAGACCCTTGAAATAAGGAACAATACTCCACTCCTCTTCCTGATGACCTGTTGTAACTGTGTGCTAGCTTCTGTGTTTCCTGCACAATTACCCCCGGCCCCTTTGTGGGGCAGCTTTCTACAGTTTCCACCATTTAAATAGTACTCTGTTCTTTTTTTAAAACTCCTCTAAAATGAACAACTTCACAATTTCCCAAGTTAGACTCCATTTGCCAACTTGTTGCCCATTTCTCCAATGAATATCTCTCTTTATAATCCTCTTTCTAGTAACTATAGGCCAGTGAGTCTCACTTCTGTTGTGGGCAAAGTCTTAGAGAGAATTGTAAGGGATAGGATTTATGCACATCTGGATAAGAATGATGTGATCAAGGATAGTCAGCATGGTTTTGTGAAGGG
This sequence comes from Chiloscyllium punctatum, assembly GCF_047496795.1. NCBI lineage: Eukaryota > Metazoa > Chordata > Chondrichthyes > Orectolobiformes > Hemiscylliidae > Chiloscyllium > Chiloscyllium punctatum. The sequence goes on from NC_092739.1 coordinate 3,136,094, forward strand.
CAGGTCGTGCCTCACAAACCTTATTGAATTCTTTGAGAAGGTGACGAAGGAGGTAGATGAGGGGAAAGCGGTAGATGTGGTATATATGGATTTTAGTAAGGCGTTTGATAAGGTCCCCCATGGTAGGCTACTGCAGAAAATACAGAGATATGGCATTGAGGGTGAGTTGGAGGTTTGGATTAGGAATTGGCTCTCTGGAAGAAGACAGAGGGTAGTAGTTGATGGCAAAGGTTCATCTTGGAGTGCCGTCACTAGTGGTGTTCCGCAAGGATCTGTTTTGGGACCATTGCTGTTTGTCATTTTTATAAATGACCTGGAGGAAGGGTTAGAAGGTTGGGTGAGCAAGTTTGCGGATGATACGAAAGTCGGAGGAGTTGTAGACAGTGAGGAAGGATATGGCAGGTTACAGCGGGATATAGAGAAGCTGCAGAGCTGGGCAGAAAGGTGGCAAATGGAGTTCAATGTAGCTAAGTGTGAAGTGATTCACTTTGGTAAGAGTAATAAAAAGATGGATTACTGGGCTAATGGTAGACTACTTGGTAGTGTGGAAGAGCAGAGGGATCTTGGTGTCCATGTACACAGATCTCTGAAAGTTGCCACCCAGGTAAATAGTGCAGTGAAGAAGGCATATGGCGTACTGGCTTTTATTGGTAGAGGAATTGAGTTCCGGAGTCCTGAGGTCATGCTGCAGTTGTATAAGACTCTGGTGCGGCCGCATCTGGAATATTGTGTGCAGTTTTGGTCGCCATACTATAGGAAGGATGTGGAGGCACTGGAACGGGTGCAGAGGAAGTTTACCAGGATGTTGCCTGGTATGGTAGGAAGATCCTATGAGGAAAGGCTGAGGCACTTGGGGTTGTTTTCTTTGGAGAAAAGAAGGTTTAGGGGTGATTTGATAGAGGTGTACAAGATGATTAGGGGGTTAGATAGGGTTGACAGTGAGAACCTTTTTCCACGTATGGAGTCAGCTATTACAAGGGGGCATAGCTTTAAATTAAGGGGGGGTAGATATAGGACTGATGTTAGGGGTAGGTTCTTCACTCAGCGAGTCGTAAGATCATGGAATGCCCTGCCAGTAGCAGTAGTGGACTCTCCCTCTTTATGGGTATTTAAGCGGGCATTGGATAGGTATATGGAGGATAGTGGGTTAGTGTAGGTTAGGTGGGCTTTGATCGGCGCAACATCGAGGGCCGAAGGGCCTGTACTGCGCTGTATTGTTCTATGTTCTATGTTCTAATCCTCTTCAAACTTTACAGTTATGCCTTTTCTGGGAGATTCCCCCTCGTTCTTCTAAACTATTATTGGAGCACTGGACAGTGGGAAGCATGTGCAGTTGCTACCTTCTGAGGGATACTTTTGGAATGACTGGGAGGAGCTTGCTGCCCATTGGTCAGAATGGAGACAACTTGCCCATCAAGCTGCATTAGCCTTTCACACCCCATGTCTTATTGATGAGGTACAGCGGCAGCACGGAAGAATGAAAAGAAAACAAATCCTGCTCTGCACATCTCACTAACTCTTGGAACATTCTGTCCTGTGTGTCAAAGATCTGCTCTGTTCAGTCACATGAAGTCCCAAGGTGTAAACTCATAGAAACCCACATAGATTTCCCCCTTAATTGACTGTTTATGTCCACAGTGGGTAATGTGTACAGTCATCCTGGGCCAAGAGAAGGTGATGTTGTGAGTTCTAACCTGAACTGACAGACGGATTTTATAAACTTGTCATACAGTATGTTGCAGGTGGACATTCAGATGGTTATTAGATTAGATTAAATTACTTACAGTGTGGAAACAGGCCCTTCGGCCCAACAAATCCACACCGACCCGCCGAAGCGCAACCCACCCATTCCCCTACATTTACCCCTTTACCTAACACTACGCCAAATCACCTGACCTGCACATCTTTGGACTGTGGGAGGAAACTGGAGCACCCGGAGGAAACCCACACAGAGACGGGGAGAATGTGCAAATTCCACACAGTCGCCTGAGGCTGGAATTGAACCCAGGTGTCTGGCGCTGTGAGGCAGCAGTGCTAACCACTGTGCCACCGTGCCGCCCAATCTCAATAATTGCAATGCCAAACTCTGATCGAATTACTGAATTCATAAGGACCTGGATATTTGCATTTTGTGTGAGTATCATGTTCCAGCTTATTCCCATTTACTTCAAAACAGTTCTCCTTTGAATCACCCGATTCTCTCAATAGATCTTCTCCAAACCTTCACTGTGTGTCATGTAATCCTTTTACATTTAGCTGATGAGCGTAAGGTTTATTATCCTAATGGAGATCTTTTGTAAACTCCTCTCTCACAGCTCCCCTCAATTTCCTATGCTACAAAGAGAACAATCTCAGTTTTTCCAAACTCCTGATTCCCCAATGTCTGTTTGCTATCTATAAGGTACACATGAGGATTTCATTGGAACATTCTCCACTTACCTGGATCAGTACAGCCCCCAACAACATTAAAGAAAGTGAACATCCTCCAGGACAAAGCATTGTGGTCAAGTGGTGTCCCATCCACCACCTTCAACATTCTCTCTCTCTCTCTCTCTCTCTCTCTCCCCACCACTGAGGCACGGAGACACCACTGGTAAAGTCTCAGTTGTCCCACCAGACCATATGGCTGATCTCTCATTAGGCAGAGATGACATGGTGGTTTAAAATGAATGTTGCTACAGCAGGCAAGGAGAGAGAAATTTAGAAGGAGAGTCCATGTATTATAGATGGATATTCTCAATATGTACCAGCATCACCCATGTCATATGAATGAATAATGTAAAAATAAATCCTAAGCACACGACCAAAATCCCCCATTCCTTGAAACACCCTGGTAAATCTCCTCTATGCCCTCTCAGGCACCCTGCCACCCTTTCAAATGTATGGGTGATCTCTGTGGTTTGCAACAGATCCAACTGCTCTGTATTCCTGTGTGTGATGTCATCATAGAGTAATAATGGCATTAAACCTTACTGTCGGTAGGGGTGGGAGATACAGCAATCCCGATAACACTTAAGACCTATTTAGGTGCACACTTGTAATGCCAAGACAGATTATGCGATGCACCAAGTACCGAAAAATGGATTAGGAAAGATAGATGGTAATATTCTTTACTGTCACAGATTCGATGGATCGCAGAGCCTTTTTTCTGTATAGCAGACATCTTAGACACTTTAATATAGGAATATAACAAGTCACATTTGAAACCAGGTCAGAAAAGGTGATATTAGAATAGATGATACATGACTGGCTGACAATTTTGGGAGGAAAGTGAGACTGAGAGGTTTAGGAGGAAATTCTGGAGCTCAGGGGCAGGAATCTGGAAGTGCCATCATCAAGTGAGAAATAAAAATGGGGTATCCTCAAGGCTAGAATTAATGAAAGGCACTTAGCAGAGCTTTGAGAGACTGGAGGATAGAGAAGGTTCTGAGGCTGGAAAGGATTTACTGAGATAAGGGAGAGTTATGAGGCTGGATGAGGGGACAGTGATAGGGAGAGTTGTGAGGATGGAAGAATTTACAGAGATAATGATAGTCATAAAGTTTACACAACACGGAAACGGACCCTGTGGTCCAACCAGTCAATAGCGACCATAATTCCAAACTAAACTAATCCCACCTGCCTCCACTTGGTCCACATCAATCCTCGCATTTCCTATTAATGTACCTGTCCAAATGCCTTTCTCATAGAATCCCTATAGTGTGGAAACAAGCCATTGGGCCCAACAAGTCCACACTGACACTCCAGGGAGTACCCCAACCTGGCCCATTCCCCTACATTTACCTCTGACTAATGCACCCAACCTACACATCCCTGAGCAGTATGGGCACTTTAGAATGGCTAATTTACTTGTGGGAGGAAACTGGAGCACCCAGAGGAAACCCACACAAACATGGGGAGAAAGTGCAAAGTCCACACAGTCGCCTGAGGCTGGAATCAAACCCAGGTCCCTGGTGCTATGAGGCAGCAGTGCTAACTATTGAGCCACTGTGCCACCCTGAAATTGTAATTGTATTCACAGCTACCACTTCCTCTGGAAGTTCATTCCACACATAAAACACTCTATGTAATTTTTTTAAAAAATCCCGAATGTCATTTTGAAACCCTTTCTCCTTTCAACTGAAAAGGTTTGTACCCCAGTCTTGAAATGCGCATCCTGGAAAAGACACCTGCTATTCACATTACCTATACTCTTCTTGATTTTATAAACCTCGAATAAGGTCACCGCTCAACCTCACACGCTCCAGTGAAAGAAATCCCAGCCTATCCAGCCTCTCCTATAACACAATCCCTCCATTTATGGTGACAACCTGGAAAATCTTTTCTGAACCTACTCCAATTTAATAATACTGTTCCTATAACAGGGGGACCTGAACTGGATACAGTTTTCCAGAAGAAGGCTCACCAACATCCTATACAACCTCAACATAGCATCCAACTCCAATACTCAAAGATCTGAGCAATGAAGGCAAGTGTGCCTTCATTAACCACCCTGTCTACATGTGACACAAACTTCAAAGACTTGCACCCCAAGGTCTCTTTGTTCTACTTCACTGCTCAAGACCCAACTTTTAATTGTATACGACCTGCTCTTGTTGATTTATGAAAATGTAATATCTTGCATTTATTCAAGTTAAACTCCATCTGCCACTCTTCAGCCCTTTCCCACAATTGGCCAAGATCTCTTTGGAATTGTAGATAACCTTTGTTGCTGTCCACTTTAACACAAATTTTGATGACACCCACAAATTTAAAAGTCATATCATGCACCAATCCTTGTGGAACACTACTGGTCACAGGCCTTTAGTCTGAAAAACAACCCTCCACTATTACTCTCTGTCGCTTACTGTTAAGCTAATTTTGTATCAGGTTGACAAGTTCTCCCTGAAACCCATGGAATTGAACTTTACAAATCCATTTATCCTGCAGAACCTTGTCAAAGACTTTACTAAAGTCCAAATAAACTATGTCTACCACTCTGTCCCCATCGATATTCTTGGTTACTACCTTAAAACATTTAATCAAGTTTGTGAAATACCTTCTCACAAAGTCATGCTGACTATCACTAAGCATTCCATGCCTCTTCAAATACATGTAAATCCTACCTTTCAGAATCACCTTCAGCAACTTTCCCATCACTGAAGTCAGTCTCACAGGCCTATTGTTCCCAGACTTCTCCTTATACCCCTTCATTAGCCACTCTCCAGTCATCAGGCACCTCACCCGTAGTTATCGATTATACAAATATTTCTACAAGGGGCCCACAATTTCCACCCCCCCACCCAAAGTATTCCCTTACCATTACTTCAGCCACTTGCCCTGTCTTATTATCCTAGAAAAAGTCAGGTTTTTCTCCTTCTCTGACAGGAACATTTACATGTTGATTAGGAAAATTTTCTTGAATTCAATTAACAAATTCTTCACCAAACAAACCTTTCACACTATGGTACTCCCAGTCAATGCCTGGAAAATTGAATCCCCAACTATTACAACCCTATTATTCTGACAAATATCTGAGATCACTCTATATTTGTTCCTCAAGTTCCTTCTGGTTTTTGTGGCATCTATAATGCCATCAATCATGGTGATTTTTTTTGTTTATTTGAAAATCTCTGTAAACACAGCTTCTTGGAAAAAAAATCTCTCCTCCACAATTTAAAAATAAATCTCTGTGTATTTATTCAGAGGATGTGGGTGTGACTGACATTCATTGCCCATCCTTAATTACCCAGAGGGCAGCTGAAAGTCAACCACGTTGCTGTGGGTCTAGAGTCGCGTGTAGGCCAGACCAGGTAAAGATGGCAGTTTCCTTCCCTAAAGGACATTAGTGAACCAGATGGTTTTTATTCCTAACAATAGACAGTGGTTTCATGGCCATCATTAGACTTTTCATTCCAGATTTTATTAAATTCAGATGCTACCATCTGCCATGGTGGGATATAAATCCAGGTTACCAGAACATTACCCAGGTCTCCAAATTACTAAACTAACGAGAATGCCTTTAAGTGATCACTTTGCCTTTTAGTGATGTTAAAGAAAAGGAAGCTTTCCTTCTACGCTTATAATTTGATGAAGTAAACTGAGCAATCCATGTGTAGGGAGGGTTGTGAGGCTGGAGTGGGATTACAGAGATAGTGAGGGCTGTGAGGCTGGAGGGGTCTGCAGAGTCAGGGAGGGTTGTGAGACTGGAGGAAGATTATAGAGATAAGGAGAGTTGTGAGTCTGGAGGGGGATACAGAGATAGGGAAGGTTGTGAGGCTGAAGTGGGATTAATATCATATAAAGACTGCCAATAAATAATGGCCTGGGCAGCAAAAGCAACACCCCATGAATAAAACCAAGCAGTGAACTCTGCCAGTTGACTGTCTGTGAAGTTATAAAGCTCTCTGGAAATGGAGCGGGCAGAAAAGAAAAATGAATAGTTACATTTCACAATTGCCTTTGGAGAATCCTCACTCTCAGAATCAATCACAGCTGGGGATCAGCTCTGTGGGTTTCAGTCTCTTAAAAGATAAATCTTCATCTGAATTATTTTATTAAAATCTGCAACTTTGAGTGGGGTGAAGGAATTTTTAAAATACAAGTCTTATGGTACTTGATTAAATTTTTGCAATATAAAAGATAAGTACTAATTTATGCTATAGTAAGGTGTTAAGGTGTATGGCTGGCTTTTGTAGAGTGATGTGCTGTTTGTGTCAGATATGGGCCTGATGATTATGTCTGTAGGAAGTGTAGAAGCATAGGATTGCATAGATCAGTTGGAGTGACAGTTAAAGGCAGTGAGGAATTGACAGGAACCAGGGTGGTGGGATACTGCAGGTATAGTCAGGTAGATGGATTACCTCCAGGAACGGTAGGAGGGTGAGGCAGCTAGTGCAGGAACTGAGACTAGCTCTAAAGTACTGAGAGGTATATCAGGTTCCAAGTGATCAATAGTGATAGGAGACTCTCTAGTCAGGGGCTGCCGTCACTGCAGCTGACAGTGAGACATCAGAATGGGGTGGTGTCTTCCTGGTGCCAGGCTCAAGGATGTCTCAGAGAGGGAGCAAAATATTCTCAAAGGGGAGAATGATGAGGGGATGTCATTGTACATTGGTACCAATGACATCGGAAGAGAAAAGAATGAGGCCCTGATTAGAGTATCTAGGAAATTATCCTGGAGGTTAAAAAATAGGTCCTCGTGGCTAGTATAATCTGGATTACTCCCAATGTCACATGCTTGTGAGAGTAGGAATAGTTGGAGAGAGCAAATGAATGAGTGGCTGGTGCAAGGGAGAAGGATTCACATTTTTGGATCATTGGAATCTCAGCTGGGATAGAATTGACCTACATAAGAAGGACGGATTGTACCTGAATTAGAAATGGACTAATATCTAGGCAGTCACCAAAGAGACAGTGAGAAAAGAGATAAGTCTGAGGCTGGTTCAGTTGAGAAGTCAAACAAGGGCAAGGCAGAGAATGAGGTAGGACTGACCAGTTACCCTGCATTTATTTCAATGCAAGAGGCCTGACAGGGAAGACAGCTGAATTCAGAGCATTGATGGGAACATGAGACTGGGATGTCATAGGTATGACAGAAATGTGGATCAGGGATGGATAAGAATGACAGCTTAATGTTCCAGGGTATAGATGCTATAGGAAAGATGGGCTGATAGGGATGGTGGGGACAAGAGAGAAGAGGGAGTGGCGTTTTTGATTAGGGATAGCATTACAGCTGTACTGAGGGAAGATATTCCCAGAAATACATCCAGGGAAGTTATTTGGGTGGAACTGAGAAATAAGGAAGGGATGATCACCTTAATTTGATTGTACACCTCCTTCCCCCCCCCCCCCAACCCTTCACAATAGTCAGTGGAGAATTCAGAAGCAAATTTATAGGGAAATCTCAGTTATCTGGGTGAATAATAAAGTTATAATGATAAGAGTTTTTGACTTTCCAAGCCGAGACTGCATCTGTCATAGTATTAAAGGCTCGGGTGGAAAGATATTTGTTAACTGTGTACAAGAGAATTTCTTGATTCAGTTTGCAGAATGTACCTGCTCGAGAAAGAGCAAAACATGATCTTTTTTTCTTTATTCATTCACGGGGTCACTGACGGCGTCACTGGCTAGGCCAGCATTTGTTGCCTACCCGGTGGGCAGTTAAGAGTCAATTGGATTGCTATTGGATTAGAATCAGACCAGATAAGGATGTCCCTAAAAGACATTAGTAAACCAGATGGGCTTTTCCAACAATCAACAATGGATTCATGGTCATCACCAGAGTCCAGATATTTATTGAATTCAAATTTCACCGTCTGCCGTGGTGGGATTTGAACCCAGGTTCCCAGGTGTTATCTGGGTCTCGAGATTAACGGTCTAGTGATAATTCCACTAGCCATTGCCTCCCCTTCTCTTGGAGAACAAGGCAGGGCGAGTGACTGAAGTAGGGGAGTCCCCTTAGTAGGGGAGTACATTGACACTAAAGATCCTACAGTATTGTGGCTTAGTGGTTAGTACTGCTGCCTCAGCACCAGAGACCTGGGTTTGATTCCAGCATTGGGCGACTGTCTGTATGGAGGTTATACGTTCTCCTTGTGTCTGTGTGGGTTTCCTCCGGGTCCTCTGGTTTCCTCCACAGTCCAAGAATGTACAGTTTAGGTGGATTATCCAGGCTGAATTGGCCATAGTGTTCAGGGATGTGCAGGCTAGAATGGATTAACCATAGGAATTGCAGCATTACAGGGGTAGGGTAGAAGGCTCTGAGCGTCAGTGTAAATGTGATGGGCTGAATGGCCTGCTTCCACACTCTCAGGATTCTATGATAGTTCTACCAGTTTTAAAATAGTTACACAAAACAATAGACCAGATCTCCAAGTTAATGTTTTAAATTGGGCAAAGGCCAATTTTGATGGTACAAGGAAAGAAGTGTCAAAATTCGCTTGGGGGGGGAGGTGGGGGGAGAGGTGGGGAGGTATTCACAATTAAAGGGACGGCTGGAAAGTGGGAACATAAAAACATAAGAAAGAGGAGCAGGAGTAGGTCATCTGGCCCCAGGGATGATCTTTTCATGGCCTCAACTCCACTTTCCTGCTGTCTCATCATAACCCTTAATTCCTTTCCTGTTCACAAATCTACCTTTGCCTTAAAAACATTCAACATGGTAGGCTCAAATGCTGCACTCAGTAGGGAATTCCTCAGATTCACAACCCATTAGCTGAAGAAGATTCTCCTCAACTCTAAATCCTAAATCTACTCACCCTTTCTTTGAGGTCATGTTCTCCCGTCAATGGAAACAACCTCCCTATTTTGTCTATTCCCTTCATAATTTTAATTTTTCTATATGACCTGCCATTCTTCTAAATTCCAATGAGTACAGTCACAGTTTACTCAATCTCCTCTGATAAGCCAACACTCTCAACTCCAGACTCAAACTAGTGAACCTCCTCTGCAGCGCCTCTAGTGCGCTGCAGAGGAGCGCCTCCAGTGCCAATACATCCTTGCTGAATTAAGGACACCAAAACTGTACACAGTACCCCAGGAATGGCCTCACCAGCACCCTGTACAGCTGCAGTGTAACCTCCCTGATTTTAAACTCCATCCCTCCAGCAATGAAGGACAATATTCCCTTCACTGCCTTAATTACCTGCTGCACCTGCAAACCAACTTCTTATGATTCATGCTCAAGAACACCCAGCTCCCTCTGCACAGCAGCATGCTGCAATTTTTCACCATTTATAATAGACCAGTTTGCTGTTATTTCTATTAAAATGGTTGACCTCACGTTTACCATCTGCCCAGTGCATGGGTGATCTGCCCCCTCCCAGTGATCCTGCCATCCTTCCCAATGTGTGGATGATCTGTCCCCTCTCAGTGACCCTGCCATCCTTCCCAATGTGTGGGTGATCTGCCCCCTCCCAGTGACCCTGCCATCCTTCCCAATGTGTGGGTGATCTCTGGTTTCCACAGATCTGGTTGCTCTGTGTTCCTGTGGATGACGTCATCATGCAGTGACAATAGCACAGTGGCATCACCCACTCCATGGGGATTTCCTCAATTGTGATTTTTCTCTAACTCCAGTATTTCTGATATCTAGCCAGCTGCAGGCTCCACAGGAGAATTTCAAATTGATAACAGTGATGTCCTTGAGTATTTGTGACCATTGGTCAACAACTTTGAGGTTTTAGTGTTTTGCCTGTTACCTGTGAGAGGTTCTGTAACTGTAAAGCGAGTGCATCTCCTTTAATGTGGATCTGAATCTATTTCAATACATAGTTCTGTTTCACTTCTGCCTTCTGTCTCTAATATTGTGAGTACCTGTCTGTTTAATACTTTCTTCACTTTATCAAACTGTGTCTGGATGAGGTTCTACTGCATTCCTTTGACCATATGCAATGGATTTAGAAGCTTTATCTTCCCACAGTATTTTTACAGTCAGGAATTGGCCTTACTATAGTCCTTTACTGTTCTGCTTTGTGCTTATATTAACCAAAAGGTTCTGCAGCATATTTATTCTCTGTCATTCATTCAGAATGTCTTGAAACATTAACTTTGGATTACTCTCCACAGAGATCAGTAAATACTACCAATCCTCACTTCCGTCCAGATCAGTTGATGTTTGATCTTCCTGAACCAGTGCAGTCTGTGTGGTGAAGGTGCATCTGCAATGCTGTTAGGTACAGAGTTATCAAATTATCATGAAGTACTAATGATATTTGTCCAATTGAAAAACATTTTATATTTTTCATTTATTTGATGCAAGATAACAATCTGATTTGTTACACAAGGTCATCATATAACAATATTTGACACGAGGCACATATGGACATATTAGGACAAGTGACCAAAAACTGTGCCAAACAGGTACATTTTTATGGAGTTTCCTTAAAATTACGGAGGTTTAGGGAGTAAATTCAAGTGCTTATTGATTTTGAGACTGAAAGCATGTAAAAGGTGCAAAAGGTGGAAGAGTTAAAATTGGAAATCCACAAGAGCTTGCAATTCAGGAGATGGCAAATATTTCGGAGGAAAAACCAAAATAAATGTGGATGCTGGAAATCAGAAACACAAACAGGAATTGCTGGAGAGACTCAGCAGGTTTGTCAGCATCTGTGGAGAGAACGAAGAATTATCACTTCAAGTCCAGTGACCCTTCTTCAGATGTATTTCAGAGGGTTATGAAGCTGGAGGGAGGTGTGATGGCAGCATTTCAAAATAAGAAAAAGAATATTAATAACTTGGTGCTTTGTCACCCAGAAATGTGTATATTAATGAGCACAGGATGAACAGCACACACGATGACCTCAAGATTACAGGGAGGTGGAATGTGGGAGGCCAGCTGGGAGTGTGTTTGTGGAGTTAAGTCTAGAGGTAACAAAGGACTGGATGAGAGTTTCAGCTGAAGATGATCTGAGATATTACTGAGGTTGAAATGTATGTGGTCTTTGTGATGTTGGTGGGTACATGGTTAGAAGCTCACCCTGGGGTGAAATGTTCCTTCATGGTTGTGCACAGTCTGGTTCAGCCTCAGTCAGTTGCCAGGGAGAAGGATGGAGTCAGTGGTGAGGGTGTGGAGTTTCACTCCCAGCCTGGATTGACATTTAGCATTGTCTGATTAAATGTGGTCTACACCCCTTTACTGGCTAGAGCAGACTTGGCAACACAATGGAGTTGTGAACCAACTCTTAGCTTTATTGAGACAATCTGCTGTTGAACAAACTACAGGGGAAACTCGGACAGCTATTTACAGTTCAATGCAAGTTATACTGCTCAAATCAATAACTCGACAGTGGAGAACTGAAAGGATTTCTTGCAGCTTTGGCAACCTCAGTCTTCAAGCTTTTGGTCCCGTTTGGGCTTCTGATTCTGGTTGCTTTCCATTGCACAGACGTTCCTTGAGAATCTCTTTTATCCTTGTTCTTCTCTGATTAATCTCTGCATCTGCCCACTCACAGTTCATATAAATAACAATCACTTCACTTAACCATATAATGTTCTGCATATTCATCATTATCCTGTTTTTCTATTTACTCAGGGTTGCTATATTTATTACATTTATTTCACCAACATTTCTCTATTCGCTGACAGAGCAGCGTCAAAAGCTATCTTTCGCTTTTAGCTGAAGGAAGCCATTTCAAACACGACTTAAAAATCCCAGGATCTCTAACTGAACATCCTTCTGATCTAACTTCTAAGTTTTATTTATCTCCTGAACTGCAAATGCAACATTCTAATGACAGTCAATGTCAGTTTCTGACAATGGTACCAGCGAGCAGTGCGCATGCTCAAGTGCTCATTGGGCCCTGGATGATCGATGTCGGTGCAGGACCAATTGGAGGAGAGGGACGGGATTGGTGGAGAGGGGTAGGACGAGAGGAAAGGGGCGGTGTCGACTCGTCTTGCAACCAATCAGGGTGAATGAGAAGGCGGGACCAGAGTCAACCATGTGACCCTTCACGCGTGCAGCGCAATGTCGTTGTGACCGAAATTTGGAAATGTGAGGTAAGAGCCATACAAAGTAAAGAGAGATAAATGGCAGAAAATGGTGTTAATCTGGTCTGAGAGGTTTTGCAATTATTTTTGAACATGTTGTCAAAAAAACAAATTTGAAACTCCTCAGCCCATGTTTACAGCAAATAGGAAAACGCTTCAAATGGTGATAGACCCTCGTGAACGCCACCATCTTTATTGGGGGCAATGGTCCGAAGGACGCATGTGTGGCCGCCAACTTTGTAGGGGGCAAGCTGCTGCACGACGCATGTGCAGTCTTCCCTGGTAGAGAGTGATTGAGGAGGATTTACACAGAGCAAATTCAAACCAACAGAAATGTTTCTTTTTTTCTGGATTTCTTTCCCAGACTGTGGGATCATAATAGCTGTTAGAAACGAAAATCGCTTCTTAATAATCGCTCTAGACAAATTCAGGAAAACAAAGCTTTATTAGCAAGTCTGCAGAGTCGGGCAGCCTGCTGAGTAAAAGGCGCGCTGAGGCTTACAAAGTTTCTCATTATATACAGCACAAGTCCCTCCCCTCCTTGGTTCTAACGAGCCATGAGGTTCACATTCTTAAAAACATTATTATTCTCCAATTTGCACCCTTATCACAAAGTCTGCAACAAATGTCTCCAGACCCTCCCCTCCCTGGCTCTAACGAGCCATGAGGCTCACATTCTTAAAAACATCATTATTCTTTGATTTGCACCCTTATCACAAAGTCTTCAGAGTCTCCAAAGTTGTTTCTCTCACCCTGCAGTATTATCAGTCAAGGACTCATCCTTCCCTGCCTGTGTTAATGGTTTCATCAATCAAGGGCCTGTTTGTTTTTACTCTGCTCACAAATTGTCAGCATTCTGCACAATTTAAACTATTCTACTTGTGAGTATACAAAATGTTTTAGAAAAGAAACAAAAGTTTTGTCTTTAATTATAGATCAGTCTGTGGTCCAGGCACATCTTAAAGTTTAAACCGAAATTACCTCTCACAATTCCACCCTTTTCTTTCTTTAAGATGTGCCTGACCAAGATAGCCCCCCCTCCTCAAGGGCCCGGGAAATCCTTGGTCTTTCGCAGCAACATCACTTTAAGTTCCCGCGTCCCATGTTGTGGAACCACCACTGCCTGGAGTCGGGAAATATTTTTCTGAATTAAAAACTGAATACAGGGAGTTAGGCAGGGTAATACGAGAAGAAGAATCATGCCCCCCCCCAACCACCAGCAACACCGTGCGCCACCAACTACCACCTAGGAGTCCATCCCACCATCCGATGCCACTAAGAGGACGCCAAGATTGTACTGGCACATGGGCCAATTTCCGAATTTCATCGGAAATTTCCAAAACCGCTTTACCATTATCGTCAATTTCTAGGCAGCAGTTAGTCAGGTTAAACTTCCCGTACACACCCCCCTCCGAGGCCAACAGATAATCCAAGGCAAGTCGGTTTTGATATATAGCAGCCCTCATCTGATCCTGCTGCTTAGCCAGCAGCTCCAGGGCCAGGGCAGTCCGGTTAGTAATAACCTCTACGACTGCTTGGAGCCTGATAATTCGATTCAACATATAGATAGGAGTACGGTATCCCCATGATCCGTCCTGTGCCCATGTAGCTGGCCCGTAGTATGCAATAACCCGGGCCGGTGGCCACTCATCCCCCCAATCACCGACTTGGATATCCCTTGGCGACCTACGGAGAGAGTCAAATAGTTTAATTCCCAAATCGTTGCCTTCCTTCCGGGGTAATAGGAAGAACGCAGGTCGTATTAGACCCAGGAAGCATACCCCAGCCCATCCCATGGGTAATTTGGAGTATGCCTGATTACCGCATATCCAAAATAGGACATCTGGAGCAGGCCCTCCCTGCCTCACAACATCATCCCACAGTTCCTTTACCCCAGGGACGCCCTCATAAGGACCAGGACCACTACAATTCCAATATTCGGGCTCCTGGCCCCGTGCCAGAGTCTGGACAGGAGTATCCCAGCATCGACTCCCCTGACAACCACCACCCCAGGCTCTCATCATGTCATCGGAAGAATCAGCACCTAGTTCGTCAGAGGAGGAATCAGTACGTAATGGAACGCAATTTTGATGACCTCGGTTTGCAATGTACCAAGTAATATCCTCAGGCCACCATACTCGTGTGGTCGCATCCAATATACTCTGACAGGGACTAATTCCTACCTCCACGGTCCCCTTTCCTTCAACACATAACTGGCCCTCAGGGCTATTTGTCAGTCTCCACCCCTGGCTTTTCCTTTCGTTGACATGTGTCCAAGTGGTTTGAAGCAATTCCCATATGTCTAAGCTGTGACCAGTCCATGGCCATTGTTCTGACATATGCGGCCCCCCACAAACCCAGCAATTGCTAATATTTAAAACAGTGGCTATCCTAGAGGTAAGATCAATAAACAGGTTTTGTGTTACATCAGGGAGCTCAATCCTTTCTTCTACCTCTTCGTATACAGATGGCACTTTAGAGAGCACGACCGTTCCCTGACGGTCTTGCTCTTTCTCCAACCCCCGATCAGTGATCTGTATCTTGGTCTCCTTGACTCTGTCAACCTGTTCCCTGCGCAACACGGAGGATAGGTCCCACCTCCCAGTTTTGCTAATACACACCCAGCGGTCATTTATAGGGCATCCACGGATTTTGCCACCGTATCCTTTATTATATACCTGATAATAGGGTCTTCCACCCTCCCAACATTCATGGCGTGCACTCACATCGTAACACCAATCGTCCACATAGGAATGGGACACAATGTTCCCGAGTAGATTCGAATCCCAAGTCTTACTGTAGTTCGACATTTGTCACATCTTCCCTCACCCTCCCCCACATACAGGAATAAACTGATCAATATCCCCACCAATACAGTCCAAGTAGAGTTCATTATTGCTGTCTTTTCAGTTTTACCACCAACGGCTTGTCCCCTTGCTCGCATGTCCAAGTGCTTTCTCCTTCAGATGGAACAGGCCCCTTTATCCTCGATGCGTGGACCCACCCTTTCTCTTTCGTCCGAACAGCTGCTTCAGTTGTTAACAGAACCAGGAACGGTCCTTCCCACCGCGGCTGGAGCTTTTCGGCCTTCCAGGTCTTAACAAGTACCCAGTCTCCGGGCTCCACCTTATGCAAGAGGAAGTCGAGCGGCGGAGTGTGAGCCAGGAGACCTTTCCTCCGGAGTTCTCTTGGGCAAATTTGACCTCAGTGGGATCCCTCCTGCGCCACGTGGTGTACCACAGATTGAGGTCACCTTTGATATTGACGCAAATGGCATCTTGAATGTCTCTGCTGTGGACAAGAGCACTGGCAAAGAGAGCAAAATCACCATCACCAATAACAAGGGCAGGTTGAGTAAGGAGGAGATCGAGAGGATAGTGCAGGAAGCGGAGAGGTACAAAGGTCAGGATGATATGCAGCGTGAGAAAATTACAGCCAAGAATTCCCTGGAGTCGTACGCATTTAACATGAAGAGTTCAGTGGAGGAAGAGAAAACGAAAGGCAAGATCAGTGAGGAAGATAAGAACAAAGTCATCGAAAAGTGTAACCAGGCCATCTCCTGGCTGGAGGCAAACCAAACAGCAGAGAAGGAGGACTTTTAGCAGCAGTTGAAAGATTTGAAAAAAAAAAAATATGCAAGCCCATCATTGCCAAACTTTACCAGGGAGGTATGCCCGAAGGGCCATTCTCAGAACAAGTCAGAAAGGACCCTTCTGGTGGACCAACAATTGAAGAGGTTGATTGAAACTTTAACTCTCTTCAAAGTAATATCATTTTCAGTTGGTCTCTCTTCTCCACCATTCCATCCCCCCACCTCCCTGAAATTGCAACAGTCCTTTAGAATTTCTCGGGGCTTCTGTAAACCCAGTTGATTTGGACATTTGCACAGTTAGGTAAATGATGGCCTACATTTCTGAAGTTTGGGTGTTTGAATGGTAGCAATTAAACGTGTCAATGGTGAATTTTTCTGCAAACTGTTTCCTGTATGTTTTATACATTGAGTAGTTTACACCCTTTTAGCTGCTAATGGAGTTCTTTCTCAGTTTTCTGCACACTACAAGAATGCACCGTATGATTCAGAAATTCAGTCAGTTGTCACTAATCCTGAGAAGTTATTGTTTAGACAGGTTATACTTACAGTTAAGCAAGCCAGCTATCCTTTCTGTCATGTAGTTGGAACAGTGTTCCCTTATAATAAATAGTATACAACAGAGATTCTATTTTCATACAGACCACAAGAAGGTGGTGTTATAACAATTGGCAGCCTTTGCAGACTTAATTTGTATGCAATTATTGGGGAAAGTAATCACAATTAAATATCTTTGGTGGAAAATGCATAACATCCGAGCAGTGACTATCAATAATACAATTTCTCTCCGTGCACAACCAATTTTCAGATGATGTCCTTTGTGTTCTCCAAAAGCTTGTTTAACCATTTGAATCATTAACTGGATAGGACCAATTTTCATGCATTGTGTGTCTTTGCTGTCATAAATGTTTTTTTGTTTGCAGCAAAATTTAAGTTTTTTTTTGATACCTTCCAGACATTGATTCTCTCACAATCTTTTCCATTTTTATGACTTTTCTTTCAACTCTGTCTGGTTTTTTTTCCCCTTGGTTAATCATTCTTTGATATTCCCTTCCTGGAATCATTTTTCCTCACTGAGGAAACTGGGAGTCATGAACTATTTTCATAAAAGTGTGCAGTTGTTCATTAGTTGTCTTTTCTATTAAACTTCTTTCTGAGTCCACTCCAGTTAACTCTGCACAATGCCTACCTTCTTCGAGTTTATAGCACAGTTGTTTTCAACCCAAGTTTCTTACTCTTAACATGAATGCTAACTTCTATCATATTATGGTCACTGTAACCTTTAGAGTTTATTTTTACTTTGTGATCACGTATTAAACCTTCCTCAGTATATATTATCAGACGCAAAATAGCTTGATTCCCATTTGGATGTAGAACATATGATTCTAGAAAAGTGTCCTTCTGACTTCCTTAGGCAACTTGATTTTCCCAATCTACATGAAAATTAAAATCACCAGTGATAAATATACTGCCTGTTTTTTACACACCTTATTTTCTCCCTGAACTATTCTGTCCCAAAGAAAGCTATTGTTGATGGGTCTGTGGACAACTCCCAGCAGCATCTTTACCCATTATTTTTTATAAGCTCCCACTTATATGGATTTTATAACATATGTTTCCAAGATCATTTCCTGCTACTTATACTTATTCTATCTACAAATAACAAAACATACCCCAGCCCATCCCTTAATCGCCTTAGATCCCTTATTTCCCATTTCCGAGGACTTCATAATTCTCCCGTGATAATCTATCACAATTTAGCCAATTCCCGGACCTTCAGTCCCGTGATCGCCCAGGTTCCTTTGCAGGCACCCCCGGTCTTTGGATTCCTGTGTCCTACGTCTCTGTGACACAGATCACAGGCACCCCGTAGGTACACGTTCCTCCTCAAACACGGTCTCTGCAAAATCCCTCACAGGCAAGCCCCGGTCTCTAGATACCTGAGTCCCACGTCTCTGTAGAAAAATCCACAGGCACCCCGTAGGTCCCCAGGCATCCGGAAACACGGTCCCCGCAAGTTTTTCTTACCTGGGTTCGGTGCACCGAAATTACTCGATCGTTAACCGTCCCCACTGCCTCGGCCACACCCCTCCTTTGTTTTCCTGAGCCTCCCGGATATCACTCGCTCAAGCCGCGCGGGGCGACAAGCAAGGAATCAGGGACTGCTGAAATCAGCAGGGTGCACCTTCTCCGATGTCCTTCCTCAGCTTCCCCCGCGGCCGGAGTGTTGATCCCGGACAACGAGCCCCCAAGTTGTTAGAAACGAAAATCGCTTCTTAATAATCGCTCTAGACAAATTCAGGAAAACAAAGCTTTATTAGCAAGTCTGCAGAGTCAGGCAGCCTTCTGAGTAAAAGGCGCGCTGAGGCTTACAAAGTTTCTCATTATATACAGCACAAGTCCCTCCCCTCCTTGGTTCTAACGAGCCATGAGGTTCACATTCTTAAAAACATTATTATTCTCCAATTTGCACCCTTATCACAAAGTCTGCAACAAATGTCTCCAGACCCTCCCCTCCCTGGCTCTAACGAGCCATGAGGCTCACATTCTTAAAAACATCATTATTCTTTGATTTGCACCCTTATCACAAAGTCTTCAGAGTCTCCAAAGTTGTTTCTCTCACCCTGCAGTATTATCAGTCAAGGACTCATCCTTCCCTGCCTGTGTTAATGGTTTCATCAATCAAGGGCCTGTTTGTTTTTACTCTGCTCACAAATTGTCAGCATTCTGCACAATTTAAACTATTCTACTTGTGAGTATACAAAATGTTTTAGAAAAGAAACAAAAGTTTTGTCTTTTATTATAGATCAGTCTGTGGTCCAGGCACATCTTAAAGTTTAAACCGAAATTACCTCTCACAATAGCTAACACTGCTGTCTCTATGCTCTCTAATAATATTTTTGTCAATATCTAAGTTCATTAGTCTCTGCTAATGGATATATTTTAATTCTGTTTAATTTGTTCTTGTTACTTTTACTAATTTTGTGCTGCTGATTTACTAGATTAACTTTTCCACAATATCTTTCACAGTCAGAAATTATTTTTCCAGCAATAGATGCCATTTCCCTTCTGTTTCTAATCATCAAATTCTGCACCATCTTGATATCCTCCAATTTTGCACTGCCTGAAGCAATAACAATACTTCTCTATTCACAGATACCAGTGATCAATGTCAAAGCATTGTTGTCTGTGGAGAAGGCAATGTTTGACATGTTTGTCCTGCTGCAGTTGTGGTGAAGGTGCTCTCACAATCTGGTAAGGTAAGAAGTTCTAGATCATTCACCTAGTGATAGTGAAGAGTTGGTGATGTCAACAACAGTTTGTGTTTTTATCCTGTTTATAATTTCACAAAAATATTATTGAGAACTTTTTGACATGAGGCCACAGATGGAGATATTAGATCAGGTGACAAAGAAATTGCCAAATAAGCTGGTTTTCAGGTATGTCGTAAAGGAGGAAAGTGGACCTGAGAGTGTGAAAGTGGGAATTCCAGACCATGTTGATTCAGCAACTGTAGAAGCAGCCACCAATTATGAAGCAATAAATAAATGCTTTGTTACAGTCTAAAACTAAATGAATTGACCAAGTCTCAGAGGTTGTGTGGTGCATGGAGGTAGGGATGATCACAGCTAAGAATTAAATCAAGGGTGGGAATTTAAAAATATGACTTATAAATAGGAGCTTTTTCACAGATGAACATGTTTTGATTCATTTGAGCAGATTGGCAGTATAAATTTAGATATTCTTGAGGTTACAGGGAACTTGAATGTGGAAGGGGGGGGCGGGAGTGTATTTGATTACTTAAGTAAGTTTCAGAGAATTTCTACTCTGTGGAAAAACCCTTGAAGGGGACAAAGAAGTTAAAAGGCTCTGATGTTTTCATTGTAATAAAGTGGGCCACACAAAATCAGTGTTGGTGGGCTAGGAGAAAGCCAGATGTAGGAATACAGGACAAGCCTGGAAGTTTTGTTGGACTAGTAACAAAAAGCACAAGGGAAGTTGGACAACTGCCTCAGAGTGTACAAGATGATCAGAGTTTGATTTTGGAGTAAGTGCCATACCTGCTTAAAAAGTATACATACAAGGGTAAAGTTTATTCACATAGGGCAGGAGTAAAATGTACGGAGGTTACAATATTAAGGGACCCAGGATCCCCTCCGTCTGTAATGCTGAAGTATGAGGAAATATGCACTCCTGAGAGACTATTGCCAGAGAAGGTACCAGTAAAGGAATTCATGGTGAGACAAGAAGTTCACAGTTATGTAAAGTGAAGCTAGAGAGTCCACAGAAGGGTGGAGAATTTGTGGTAGGAGTACTGGACAAACCCTCAGCTCCAGGAATACAATTTGTCCTTGCAAATGATATGGCTGATTCACCGGTAGGCGCGCTGCCTGCTCTAGTTGAAAAGCCAGTGGAGACACACGCAACTGAAGAAATTGAGGACCTTCATCCAGGAATTTTCCCTGATTGTGATTCCCAAGATCACGGAGGCATAAGTTGAAGCAGGAGTGATTCAAAACTTACTTTGATCAAGTAAGTGGAACAGAGAAGGAGCAAGTAAGTAAACATGCCAGTATCTTTACCTCTGCTAGGCTGATTTAATTACAGTAGAAAGATGAGGAGTTAAAACAGTTATATCAAAAGGCATTTTCAGAGAGAGAAAGTGAATGTATTTCTGTGTGTTATTACTTAACAAATGATATCTTAATGTGGAAGTGGAGACCATCACATATTCAAGCAGATGAGAAATGGGCAGAGATTCATCAACCTGTTTTGCCAGTTGGGTATTGAAAGGATGTACTGAGAGTGGTGTATAAGCTGCCACTTGGTCATTTAGGGGTGACGAAAATGCAGGCTAAAATACAAAAACATTTTTACTGGCCTGGATTACACAAGAATGTAGTTGAATTTTGCCAGACGTGTTAGACATGTCAGCTAATCGGAAAACCACAGGCTGTAATAAACCCTGCACCTTTAATACCTACTCCATCATTTCAGGAACCTTTCACAAGAGTCGTGATTGATTGCATAGGTCCCCTACCTCAAACAGAAAGTGGGAATAAGTATTTATTAATAATAATAATGGATGTGTCAACTAGATTTCCAGAAGCAATCCCATTACACAACATTGTAGCCAAAAGAGTTGTAGAAGAATTACTTAAACTTTTTACCAGGCGTGGACTACCAGTAGAGATCCAGTCAGATCAAGGATCAAACTTCACATCCAAACTATTCAAAGAGGTTATGGATAACTTGGGAATAAAGCAATTTCAATCTACTGTATGCCATTCAGAATCGCTGGGAGCACTAGAGATGACATCAAATGTTAAAGACCATGTTGAGGACTTATGGTCAGGATTATCCAAATGATTGGGACGAGGGAGTTCTGCTTGTACATTTTGCGATCGATTGCACCAAATGAATCTACCAAATTCAGTGCATTTGAATTCATTTTTGGGTATGAAGTCAGAGGACTGTTAAAAATGATTAAGAAGAAATTAATAAGTCAGAATTCAGAGACCACTCATTTCGACAATATGTCAAATTTTAGAGAATGATTAAATAGAGCTGGAGAGTTGGCTAGACAACATGTAAAAGTATCACAGCATACAATGACACAAGCTGATAAGAAATCACAAATTCACAATTTTGCAATTAGGGATAAGGTTACTTCCAGTGACAGGTGAACCTTTAAAACCAAGGTTTAGTGGACCTTATCAAATTGAGAAGAAATTGAGTGAGGTGAACTACTTCATAAAGACTCCAGACAGGAAGGAGTTTCACAGAGTGTGTCATGTGAATATGCTCAAAAGGTGTTTCTATAGGGAAGGAAAGCAAGAGGAGAAGGTGGTAATGATTACAGCACAGAAGGAAGAACCAAGTTCAGAGGATTCTGAATTGGACATTCCTCAAATCAAATTGGACAATGAAGAAGTTGTCAAATTAGGATAACGTATTCAGTTACAAGAAAATTGAAATGACCCAAAAGAGTTATTAGTATCACAGGGAGAGATATGTGGAAATAAACTGGGAAGTACTTACCTAATTGTACATGATGTAGAGATAGGAGATGCTGTTCTGATTAAGCAACATCCTTATTGGCATAACGCTGTAAGGTTGGCACAGGTTCAGAAGGAGACAGAGCGCATGCTGTGAGATGGCATAATCGAAGTGCGTTACAGTGACTGGAGCTTACCTATAGTCATTGTGCCAAAGCGATGGTACCCAACGGTCATGTGTGGGCTATTGTAACAGCATTGACTTTTCAAAGACTTATGCATATCCAATTCCACGGTTGGAGGACTGTGTTGAAAAAATGGGACCAGCAACTTACATTTCTCAGTTGGGCTTTCTCAGAGGCTACTGGCAAGTACCTCTGTCCGAGAGAGCAAAGACAGGTTCAACTTTCTTCACATCAAATGGATTATATCAGTTCAAAGGCATGCCATTTGGTATGAAAAAAGCTCCAGCCACCTTTCAGAGACTGATAAGGTCATTGCCGGATTACCCAACTGTGTGGTGTATATTGATGACCTGGTGATCTTTAGTCACTCGTGGAAGGAACATTTACAGCATTTAACGGACTTGTTTGATCGACTGCGGAAGGCAGGCTTGGTGGTAAACCTGGCTAAAAGTGAGTTTGCCAAAGCCCAAGTCACCTTCCTGGGCCGTGTTATTGGACATGGACAAATGGCCCCACGGGATGTGAAAACAAAAGTAATTGGGGAATTTCCCACACCCTCTGAGGGAAAAAAAAGCAGTACTACAGTTCCTGAGATTGAATGGATTTTACTGAAAGCTTGTGCCGAGCTTTAGCAGTGTGGCTGCTCCACTCACTGAATTGTTAAAAAAGGGCAAGAAGTTTCAGTGGACATCAGACTGTCAAAAGGTATTTGACAGCCTAAAAACTGTTAACCACTGACCCAGTATTCGCCACCCCAGATTACGCTAAGCCTTTCACGGTGGCTGTCGATGTGGGTGTCAATGTGGTGCTCCTGCAGGAGGATGACGAGTGAATAGAAAGACCCATCAGGTATTTTTCCAGGAAATTGAACATTCATCAACAGAAATATTCAATGGTGGAGAAAGAAACTTTAAGCTTGCTGATGGCATTACAACATTTCAGTGTTTATATTACCAGCAATGCATCTGAGACAATTGTATACACTGATCATAACTCATTGACATTTGTGGAAAAATTTAAGGACAAAATTGCCAGACTGTTTAGATGGAGTTGTTGTTACAGCCATTCAATTGGAAAATTGTGAATGTGGCAGGTCGTGAAATTGTGATTGTCGATACATTATCGAGACTCAGATGAGATATGGAGGCATTTGGTGATGGGGGTACCGCAGCCTGAATTTGCATATGGTTGTGCATATTTGCATGTTTATAGATAGTGTAGTGCATAGGGGTATTTAGACTACAAACTGGGTTTTGAAGGGTTAAGAATGAAGCCATTTTTTGGTACTGATGGTGCTTTTAAGGGGGAGGGTAAGTATCACAAAGCTCAGCCATTTATTTTCTAAAGCTGTTCTTTGCCTTAAGGATACTCTGTCCTTGATATTTTTTTCAGAGGGGTAATAAACCAGGCCAGGCTCCAATCAGACTGGTTTGGTACACAGATGATAAGGATTTTGAGAGGTGTTTTGTTTATATGTAAACAAATGAGACTTCAGGCCAAGGTGGTCATGTTTTAGAAGTGATCTGTATAATGAAAGGGGAGTGGTCAGCTCTTCTAGCTGAGCTGAGCAGTTCAGTCCAGAACTGATTGTGAGTTCATCTCTCTCGCTCTCACTCTCTCTCTGTCTTTGTCTTTGTCTTCCTCTCTCTCTCCCTTTCTGTCTTCCCCTCTCTGCCTCTCTTGTGCCCCACCCCCTCATACCCCTCCCTGCCCCTACACGCACCCCCCATCTCTTCCCCGCCCACTCGATTTTTGTTTATTTCCCCCCCCCACCTCTCACCCCTCGACCCCCCTCCCCCCTCACCCCCCCTTCTGCCCCCCGGCCCCCCTCTAGCCCCCCTCCTCACCCCTCTAGCCCCCCTCTTGCCCCTCTTCTGCCCCCCAGCCCCTTCTTTTACCCCCTACCCTCCTTTCCCCCTTTCCCTCTCTTCCCCCCCCTCTCTTCCTCTCTCTTCTCCCCCATTTCTTCCCACCCCCACCTCCTCTTCCCACACCCCCTCTCTCTCTACCCCCCTCTCTCTCTCTCTCTCTCTCTCTCTCTCTACCCCCCTCTCTACCCCTCTCTC